>NW_024466556.1:0-245420 GCF_017591425.1 Ochotona curzoniae | reverse complement strand
CTCAATATAGAAGGAAATACTTGAGACATAACCAAAGATGTACAAATTCATTGTTTAGCAAGACAGTTGAAAAACGTAAGAAAATCCATGTATAAAATAGTTAACAAATGACACCTTCTCTTTACTTGGGAGAATTTAAATATATTAGAAGAAAACAGAGGTAAAGAACTACGTGAGAATTGATTACATGTTGAACAGGTGTAATTAAATTCAACACAAAACAAATAAAAATGCCTCAGAAAAGGGGTGTAAAGAATTTAAAAAGAAAAGATGGACTGTGCTGGGCCCTGTACTTGCTAGCACATACAAGAATCTGGTTTGAGAAGACCTCAGACAAAGTTTCTTTGGAGATCTCCCCAATCAAAATGCTGGACTCAGAACCCTAACCAAGAAAAGAGAGAAGACAGAACAGGTCAACCAACCATCTCAGCTATATGTTGGCAAACAGAGACTCTATGATGGACTATGTCAAGCAGTGGATTCTTCAAAGACCTCATAGTGCTTGGAATGGCAAGATTGGCAGTGATTCATAACTGTTGAAATATCAAAACCACTTGAGCAAGAACCTCAGAGAATACCCCACATCTGGGACCTGGGAAGGGTGGGAAATTGGGTGGGCCTTTTCCCTTAATACCCACTTTAAAGATGAAGGAAACAATGTGGAAAAAATAATAGTCTTACTCACTTTCCTGTGGCCTTTGAAACTTTTTACCCTAATTAACTATGTAAAGATTGTCAAAACATAATAATTTTGGGCCCGGCGCAGTGGCGCAAGTGATTAAGGTCCTCGCCTTGCACGTCTGGGATCCCATATGTGCACTGGTTCTATCCCGGCAGCCCCGCTTCCCTTCCAGCTCCCTGCTTGTGGCCCAGGAAAGCAGCAGAGGACGGCCCAAAGCTTTGGGACCCTGCACCCACGTGGGAGACCTGGAGGAGCCTCCTGGCTTCGGATCGGCATAGCATTGGCCGTTGCGCTCACTTGGGGAGTGAATCACCGGACAGAAGATCTTCCTCTCTGTCTCTCCTCTCTGTATATCCGCCTTTCCAGTAAAAAATAATAAAAATAAATCTTTAAAAAAAATAATTTTAAAAAGGCTGAAAATAAAACACTTCTATGAAAAAAAGATTCTGAAAGCAATCAAAAGTTTTTATAAACTATTAACATAAAAGCTTGTTTAAATTTATGGTATCTAAATTCTAGCTTCATGGAGTGTGCCTTTGTGGCTTATGCTTGATTTTTAGATAATATCAAGAATTTTTTTTTCTAATCTCAGGAAATCTAATTCCATGTAGGATTCATCTTCCATAAACCTTGATAAAGCACTCTACTATTCCTTCAGTTATTTTTTTCTATACGATTCTATTTTATTTGCCCTATGGTGTGTCTCCTTTATAAAATTACTATCTATTACAATGCTAGTAATTACAATAGACAAAACACATCTCTCATACCTGTCTTGAATATTCATAACATTCTTATGCACGTGGCACAATTTACATTTCTCTCTCCACTCTTTTTGGATTTTTTCACTTTACATTTAAAAAAACTAGGACTGTCAGTGATGGTCTAGCTAATCCATTGCCTGGAGTGCCAGCATCTTATGACAATTGGAATCCAAGCTTCTACATTTTATATTTACCTCCCTACTTATCACCTGGGAATGAAGCAGATGGCTGTAATTTTTAGGCCACTGCACAAACATGGGAGAGCTGGAGGGGGTTCCCACTGAGTCAGCTATGGCATTGGCAGCCATTTGGAGAGTGAACTGATGAATGGAGGATCTATCTGCCCCTACTGTCAATCTGTCTTTCAGATAAAAAATTAAAAATAACCCAACATATATAAATTAAGATGAATAGATAAAAATATTGAGTTTATCTGTAATTATTTATATATTTTTTGATGTTTGGAGAAATTAAGTGAAAAAACAGGGAAATATTTTTATCTTATGGGCCCTGCACAGTAGTCAAGTGGCTAAACTCTTTGCCTTTCACATTGGGATACCATATGGGTGCCAGTATCCCTCATGCTCCACATCAATAACCAGCTCCCTGCTTGTGTCCCAGAAAAGCAGCCACTGACAGCCCAAAGCTTTGGGACCCTGCACCCTCACAAGAGACCCATATTCTCTCTGTATATCTGACTTTCCAATTGAAAAAAAAATTAAGTTTTACCTTACTTAATACATTCTTAAATGTTGTTACACTCAAGTACAAAACTAACAATGTTTTAAGACATAAAAACAGTTTGAAAAAACTAGATAACAGCAATTGCAAATGAAGAAAAGACAAAATAAGGATATTTAGGTTAAGTCTCTGTTGCTCATATACAGGGGTGGGGGAAAGATACCGAAAGTGGATATATTGCATTTGAAACTTGTTCCAACCCATGGTTACTAAAGCAGGATCTATAACCTGATTATATACATACTATTTCATCTCAACCCTCACAAATCCCTTCATTTCCCCATTCCACCTTTCTAGGAGGCAATGAGAAGAATCAAAGGACATTAGAATACTGTCAGAGCAATTGGAAATGTTTGAAAAGGGAAACTGCAAAACATTAAATAAATCTCACTGCAAAGTAGTCTCTCTGAGGTGTGTTCCTAGGGAGGACCTTGGCCAGGATCTAGTCAGTATCAATATCAGTGGAATCACAGCTAGGGGCTCACATGAGAATGCTGGTGGAAACAACTTAGATGTGCACAAACTTCATCCTGTAATTAAAGGCATTGATAATATGTTACATGATACATTCTGCAGAAAAAGATGCCTCTCTTGTATTTGATGCTGAGCATTTTGGACCTTGATAGGGACATGTCTCTAAATAAGTAATAGAAGTAGTCAAGGCTTTCACAGATGGGACCATGCCAATGAGCTTAATACTAAATATTTCACTTACCTCAGCATCAGTCATGATGCCCATGCTTAAAATAACATTTTTTAATTCATCTGAACATGGAATTATAATAGAGACAGAAGCAGAGAGGCATCTTTATTCCATTGATTCAAATCCCAAATGATTGCAACAAAAGTAGTTGAGCTGGTGTGAAGCCAAAAGTTAGGAGATAGGTCAAAACTGAATCAGCTAGGACATGAACCAATTGTGCCCTCGGTTGCCACAGTAGGATAACCAGAACCTTACACAACCATCTTATAGGGCTGGATCTGATGTTCATCCTCATATTTGAAAGACATTAGGCACAGGTTGGCATCCATTGGCAAGAAGCTTGCTGTCGGAAGCCAGGGTGCAGGAAATCAGCATGAACGTGATAGTAGTTGTGGCAGCTGATATTTAAACTGCAGTGGCCATTATCATATCACAAGTCAGATGCCAAACAATTCTTATGCCTCTTGCATATACCTCTAAAAGTATGCAATAATTAGACAAGGGCCAAAAGTGATCCAGTTTGCCAGATGTCACAAATGAATCACTCCCCATTCTGAACAAAAAATTCATCCTTTAAAACTGGGTTATTAGCATTACAATTGCCACATGCATCGGTTGATATTTGTGAGTCCCATATTAATCTATTATAGAATATTTGTGAATTAGCACTATAAAAAAAGCTATACTAGATAACTGCATAAATGCTATATGGAATTCAAAACAAGTGTTATACACAGAATATTTATTTTCAAAATTAAAATGTGAAAGCAGAACTTATTTACAACAAAATTACATCAGGTAGATTCCATTTCAAATATTTTAGCAACACATAGCCTTCTTCAGAAATATGACACACCTCATGTTTATTATTTGACAATTGTTGAGACTTTCACACATCCTACTGCAATTTTACAATGTATCCTATCTGTAATTTACTAATGCTTGATTTGGACTTTATACGATTTGACTGAGAGTAGCTTTATACTAGCTAGTTTTTTCTGTTTACATACTTTTGTTTTTCTTAGCTTCATAGGATCTGCAGAGAATTGACTTCAGAAAATATGATTGTTTTTAGGCAATGCAATATTTTTGTTGCTCCTTATGGATATATTAGTGAACTGTGACCTCATGTTAGTTTTTGCTTTCTAGTGCAATCAATGTTTTTTGTGTATGAGTTTTTCAACATTTCTTCAGGCATGTGACTTAGTTTATGCAATAACTGCCTGCTAACAAAAAGATTTTCCTTACTCGTCATACTGAAAAGTTTTTATCTTGTGTGAACTCTATGATGATTGATTAGGTCTTTTTTACGGCAAAACACTTTTCCACATTCACTGCATTCATACGCTTTTTTTCCTGTGTGTATTCTCTGGTGTATAATTAGGGATGCCTTTTGACAAAATGCTTTTCCACATTCACTACATTTAAAAGGCTTTTCCCCTGTGTGAATCCTCTGATGTACAATGAGACTGGACTGCTGGCAAAAGGCTTTTCCACATTCACTACATTTATAAGGTTTTTCCCCTGTGTGAATCCTCTGATGTACAATGAGACCGGACTGCCGGCAAAAAGCTTTTCCACATACACTGCATTCATAAGGTTTTTCCCCTGTGTGGATTCTCTGATGGATGATTAGGTGTGACTTCCGACAAAAACCTTTTCCACACTCAGTACATTTATAAGGTTTTTCTCCTGTGTGAATTTTCTGATGTCGGATTAGGTGTGCCTTCCGACAAAATCCTTTTCCACATTCAGTACATTTATAAGCTTTTACTCCTGCGTGAATTCTCTGATGTGTGATAAGCTGTGACGTCGAATAAAAACGTTTTCCACATTCACTGCATTCATAAGGTTTTTCCCCTGTGTGGATTCTCTGATGCACAGTTAGGTGTGACTTTGAATAAAAACTTTTTCCACAATCAATACATTCATAAGCTTTTTCCCTTGTGCGGATTTTCTGATGTATGCTTAGCTGTGACTTCCGACAAAAAGCTTTTCCACATTCACTGCATTTGTAAGGTTTCTCTCCTGTGTGGATTCTCTGATGCACAGTTAGGTGTGACTTCCGACAAAAAGCTTTTCCACATTCACTACATTTATAAGGTTTTTCCCCTGTGTGGATTCTCTGATGTACAATGAGACTGGACTGCTGGCAAAAGGCTTTTCCACATTCCCTACATTCATAAGGTTTTCCCCCTGTGTGGATTCTCTGATGTCTGATTAGGGATGACTTCTGACAAAAAGATTTCTCACATTCATTACAATTGTATGATTTTCCCGCTGTGTGAATTCTCTGATGTGTAAGGAGACCTGATTGAGTGCAAAAGGATCTTACAGGTTCATTACAATCATACGGTTTCTCCTCAGTGGGAAGCATCTTCTCTCTAGTGAATTCTGACTTCTGGTAAATATTTTTGCTACATTTATTGCACACAGAGAAATTTTCTCCAATTTCACTGCCCTTCTTGGTGGTTAAGCTAGAGTTACAGCTAAAAGACTGTTTGCAGTAGCCACATATATAGTGACTTTTCGCTATTTGGATTATCTGATTTATTTTGAGATCTCTTTTATAAATAGGACATTTCTCACTCTTGAAAGGTTCATGGAGTTTCTTTCCTGAGTGTGTTTGTTGATGCTTGACAAAATAAGGATTGCTATGGAACATTTTCTTGTCAACCTGAATTGTTTCTCCTACAATGATAGGGTCATTAAATGGGTCTTTGATACAAATTTTCTTACACTTAAGGAACATCTTCGTGCTGAAAGTTTTTTCTTTTCCATTGTGTTCAAAAGATTGCTTACAAGTGTACATCTTCTCATGCTGACTGAGCTTTTTCGCAAATTGGAGTTTGTTCTCAGGTACATTAGAGGCATGCTTTTTCTCAAGTGACATTTCATCAGGCTTCCTAGGAAAAAAACACATTTTGAAATAAACTATGGTGTCCTTTCCTCTCTTCAAAAGGTACCCCATCTCTGAGTCTTTCCTGGGACACACTTCCCACCTCCCCTCTTCTTCCAAGTTCACCTGGTCACTTCAGAAGCAAACCTTCTGTAAGCAACTGAGTCCCAGTTTCTGTTCCCATACTAAGCTGAGGAAACAGCCACTGAGATTCCTGGTAACATTTTCTCTGGTGTCCAATACAGGGCATGAAATGGCTTCTTATACCAGTCATGTTGCTTGACTCAACAGAAAGAATTTACCGTGTTGGTGTGCTTTCCCTCAAGTGGGACTGAACCTTGAAAATGACTCTTGATACCCCATGGTTCTGCATAAATATGGATCCCTCCACCCCATCCACTGTCCACCACCTAGCTCTGGTTGAAACTCCAAATAGGTTCTTTTTTTAAGGGGGATGAATTGCTGTTTCCTATCATCTCAATTTCTCCTTTGGGAGTATGGCTCTGGGTGTGTGTTTCGAAGAAACCTGGTGGAGGACTGACAGTCCCTCTCAGAGGCTACTTTTTTGCATGACGGGAAACTCCCTGGGTGGATTCTGAATGCTGACGACCTGGCATGGTACCCAAGTGCCAAGCTTCTTTCTCATGTTTCATGTTGGTTTATCCTTAGTGAAGGAGGACTGACTCATGGCACCCCGACAAGTATTATGCTTGGTTTTGATTATTTGAACTGACTCATATGCACCTCTGATGACTCTCCCTACACCCCTGAGATGAACTAAGACCAGTTTCTTTATTTTGACTCCTGTCTCAATTCTATCACCCATGTGTCTTCCAAAATCTGAGACCTGAACAGCAATAGAACAGGAGGAGTACATTTGAAACTACACAATAGGAGCTATTGATTGACAGACAACAAATGGGAAATGTCTTCCCACAGGTTCCTCCTCAGACAAGGAGGAGTCATACAACACTTAAAAATCCAAGACCCTTCTGAAAAATGGTGCATCTCCCTCTCTCCACTCAACAGGTATCCCCCATCTATCTCTTCCTCTCTGAGGTGGTCCTTTTCCATTCCCTCTGCTTTCTACATTCACCTGGTAACTCTGCAAATAAAACTTCTCTCAAATAAACAAAAAAAAGAGACATATTTCTACTTTCTTTTTTATACAATTTCCTCTCCATAGCTTTTCATAGCACGCGTCAATTATGGCCAGAGCTTAAATTAATCATCTTTGCCAATGCAACTCTTTTTGAAGTTATACAATTTTTGTTATTACAACTTGCCTGAAAGTGGTTTCTTGATTTTCTGGATTAGTTCCAAGCAGCTCATTCTTTGTGTAAGGATCTGAAAAGAGGAAAAAGAGTAACCATATCTGTGAATCACATCTAAGTATCTCTTTTCAAATGCTCAAGTAAGACAATGATGTTTCTTGCCAATCTAGATATAACAGATTTTAATATTCAAAAAATGCACACATTTATGATCATTACACTTTTTAAGTTAATACATTAATACAATAAATAGGGTTTCTTTTTCAATTTTCAATTACTTGGGATTTTATATTTTAAGTTGATGTGGAGTAGGACAGAAAATATGGTACAGCAATTCAAACTAATGCTTGTAATGCATTACATCGCATAACAGTTCCAGTTTGTCTTATCTTGCAGGGATCATGTAAAAGGTCAATATTTAGCTCTACATTTTTGGTTTCAGGTTGATCAATTTTAACATTTGAAAGCATTGTTAGAATAAAACTGTATATGGAGACTGTGGAGTGCCTTTGTCTCATGTATGACATAACCTGATTTTGGAAGAAACATAAAAAAAAATCAACATGAATTTCAATGAATATTTACTGAGATACATATCAATTTCACTTCCCAGTATGTACTGCCCTACCTGAAAGTTGCTGGGGTACAGATTTTTCCGCAGTCCATGGTACTGATTCTTGTTCCAACTTGAAGATCACATCAGGTTTTGTTATGTGATATCCTGTTAATTGAAAATAATAGCGATTTTGTGAAATCACTACCTTGGAGCTTAAAGAAGAAAAGATTGGATCTAGAATCTGAGTCACAAAATGGCTAATATGAATCATTATCTGAAGAATAGATATTAAGATTCTTTAAAGCCTCAAATACTAGTCCTACTAGATACTAAACTTTATAAGTTCTTCTTTAATTTGTCAAATATAAAGAAAGTATTCTGCTTGGGCATGACAGATTATCACTCACCCACGAACAGCAGATTGCTATAGGTCTCAAGCATCACATCCCTGTACAGGGTCCTCTGAGTATTGTCCATGATCTGCCACTCCTCCTGGGTAATGTCCACAGCCACATCTTCAAATGACACCAACACCTGCAACAACACATGTCTCCTCAGTTCTGGATCACTGGCAGTACATTCTTCCACGTATGTTTGATTTGCAGCTTATATGAATGCAGCTTAATTTATAATCTATATGGCATTATAGATTAAAAGCAAAATGAAAATACTCATTCTGCATTACTTTTGCAATTCCAAAACTACAATAGACTATCCCTTATTATTTTGTTGCAGATTCTTTCCTCTAATGACTCTGATTTTCATTAAATATAGAAGGTATCATTAGAATAAATCTGCAAGTAGAAGATATCACTCTGTTTGTCACTGTTATTGCCACTCTGCTTTTCAATTAAATTAAAATATATAAGCATTTTAACACTGAGCAAAAATATAAATTTAGTGCCTGTAATAGTAAGCTGAGTGATTTCCAACTGCCATGTTCCCCCATATTCACTTTCTGTAGAATTTCTTCTTATAAGAAAGATATATTGGTGTCTTCTCTACTGATTTCTCAGCTACAAAGCGGGGTAAAGTTTTCTGGATCACTCACTTAAGGCATAGGATTAGGAAGTGAGTCTGTTCTGTGTTAAAAACCATACATTAACAACAGAATTTGTATCCATGAATGTCTCATGTTCAGTCTTGTGAAGGATATGACTAAAGCTTCAGCTCAGGAGAACTATTCTTCGCATGTTTATTTTGCATCTTCTAAAGACACAGATTACTTTACAATCTGTATGGCAACATAAGGTAAAAACAAAATTAAAAACATCTTGTTCTACATTGTATTTGAAATTCTGAAGTTACAATGCAATTCCTTTATCACTCTGTAAGATCATTTTATCAAATAATTAGGAGCTCACTGTGTAATCTGTACATATAAATATGAACATTGAGCTAAATTACATGCAAGATTAGATAAGAAAGACACATGATTAATAATGGATAGAATAGTGAGAAAATGATTCATGATATTTTTCTCAAACAAGCTGATATTTTAAAAATGTATAAAGTGACATTAATAAAATTCAATTTTCCTATTTCAACTTAAAAAATGAAATATTGGAAAAAAATTTTAAATTAAACTTACACAAATGAGTGAAGAGTTAATACAGCTTACTCTGGATTTAAATACATATGTGATTTTTTGTTTTTTACTTTGGAGAATGTATATAATAAAATCCTTTCTTTTTTCTATTTTTTTCTTTTTATGAAAACACAATTAAATTAAGCTAATATTTTAATTACAGTGAACTTCAGCCTCATTCAGAACTAGCTTTTTGTAACAAGTAGCTAACTCAGTTTTTAAAATAAATAAAAACCTCCAAATGCTGCTAGGCACCATACCATTTCAGCAATTTCAAAAAGCAAAATTGAAAACTTGAAAACTATTTTTATATTTGGAAACTCTACCTACTCCCAAATGCTGAGTGGCTATTTTCAGGTTGGAACTGAATGATGTTCTTTATATCATCTGTAACATCAATAAACACCATTTTAAACTTGATATCCCTCAATAATTAATAAATTCTTACTTTTAATTTGAATCATGTAATAAATATCTTAGTTATATCATCAGAAAACTTGGAGGGAAAATTTGAATCAGATTTAACTGCTCCAATGTCTAGTTATGACAATCTTACCTTCTTCCTCTCATACTTATTTCTTTGTATCAGATTAAGAAAACCATCATAAAGCTTCTACAGCACAATGTAAAACAAGTTGAGACATAAACATACAACTTACTGAAAGTGTGTTTGTGTTCTCTAGACTTGGAAGCATGTAGTGTGTTTCAGTGAAACACCTGGAAGAAAAGGTGCACAGAGGAAGTTACAAATTGGTTTTGCTTTCTCAAGTTTCCTTATTATTTCCTATTGTGTAAGTAATGTCAAGGCAGGAACCAGACACAACGGCCAGAGAAATAAAGGCTATCCAATTTCCTGGGCAAGAATAGTGCATTACAGATGACAAGTGCCACGAAGCCATCCTAGAAACAGCATAAACAAATTCAATAATTGACAGTGATTAAATTCAAGTTGTTATTAGCTTAAAGCAAACATTTTTTTGCACTCTATTATTATTATCTTTTATGATACAGTTCCAAATTTGCTCATCACCTCCAAAATTCCCTCCCCCCACCTAATACCTCTATATCATTATTAACATATAGTTCTTCATACACATTCATATGTCCATCATTGCTGGCATGGAAAATGGCAGAGAGTCCAGCATCTTATTGTCAAAATATAGTAAACAGTTTCATTGTAAGTCCATCTTTGTCTGGAAGAAGAAATGCATACCACACTGCATCCTCACATCTGGATGTGAGTCTCCATTGCAAGGCTATTGTACATCCCCTTAAATAGTCATGATACAAAATCAACAATAGAAAGAAAAATAGGAATGTACAATGCCATGAAGTTCAATCACACGTTACTATATATGACAGTCTCCATTACACAACTACTGTACATCCCCTTAAATGAAAAGTTATGATACAAAATCAACAATAGAAAGGCTAACGTGTAGCTGAAGAAGTGAAAATCAAGAACCTTCTTGAAGAAAATGATATCACTGCATGATCTATGAGCCATTACATGATTTAATCAGAAGAAAGTATTTTGAAGAGATGAAACCAATAGAAAACAACAAAACACATGCAATATATTTTCTGGTGATCTTTGTTAAGCGTGTCTCCTCCAGACTATAAACAGATGGGTTTTGTTTTTCAATCCAGTCTACTAAGCTATGACATTTAATTGAGTTTAAGCCATTCACATTCAGAGTTTAATATGCACGGATGATACTTTGGTCCTCTCATTTTAGAAATGGGTTGTTCATTGGTTTAATCTTCTGTTGTCATTTTATTGGGATGTTCTTCCCATTTGCCTTTGGTTTTGGTGGATGTTCTTCCCATTTGCCTTTGGGTTGGGCAGGTTTGAAAGAGGCAAATTCTTTTAACATTTCTTTTCTGTGGAACAATTTGATTTCCTTTTCAAAGACAAAAGAAAGCTTTGCTGGATATGTTATCCTAGCCTGACAATTTTTTTCTTTCAGAGTCTGGAATATTGTGACTCCATTCTCTTCTTGCCTGTAGAGTTTCCTGTGAGAGATCTCCTGTGAGTTTAATTGGCATTCCTTTATATGTCAGTTGATTTTTTTTTCATGTGCATATTTAAGGGATCTTTTCCTTCTGTTCAATTAAAAAGAGCTTGATGATCATGTGTCTTGGGGAAAATCACTTTTGATCAAGCCTACTGGGAGTTCTGTGCCCCTCCTGGATCTTGTTTCCCAATTCTTTCTCCAGATTAGGGAAACTTTCCTTGATTATTTCATTAAATACATTTGCAAACTCAGCTTCTCTTTCTGCACCTTCTGGGACTCCCATAACTCATATATTTGGCCTCTTAATAGTGTCTTTCAGTTCTTTAATACTTTTTTGGCCTGATCCAGCTCTGCTTCCAGCTTTTTGTTTGCTTCCCCCTCGAGACAGGAAATATCTTCCAATTCTGAGATTTTTTCTTCTGCTTGCTTCATTCTATTTTGGAGACTCTCCATTGTATTTTTAATTTGCTCTACTGTGTTCTTAATTTCTGATATTCCAGCCTTGATTTGCTTTACTGCTTCCTTAAATTCTTTGAACTCTTGCTTGAGCTTCTCATTTTTGATCAGAATCTTTAAAATGAGTCTTATGGATTCTGTGTCCCCCATTTTTTTAGATGTCTTCTTCATGAACTCTGAGGTTGGCACAGGGCTTTGCTCCTTTGCAGGGGAGTTTTCAGTAATATTCATTGTGCCTTTGTCTCTTCTTTTGCTCTTGGTCATTGTACTTCTGGTTAGCAGAGTCTTCTTCTCCTTGGGGCAGGTTTCTAAGCTGCTTCACACTCAGGTATACAGTTTAACTCTACTTATTGCAGTTGGTATACAACTTTTGCTTGCAGCCACTTGTGCCACAACCTCCAGCATGTTCCAGGTCTGGGTTCTTATGTCAGATTTCCACCATGGTCTCCACAGCCCCAGCTCCTGGCTCACCACTCTCTACCTCCTGTGATACCATGCTGAGGCTGCACCATTGTCTCTGCAAGCTTTCTCCCACTTATAGTTGGAGTAGGTTCCAGGATGAGAGACACCAGTTGTCCTATATAATTAGGTTGTTGGTGGCGCTGATCTTATCAAAACCTCTTGGACATTAGGTCTGGGTACCCCACAGACCTATTTAGACCCATACGATGCCATAGTCAGTACTATTTTCCTGCGGGGCCAGTTCAATCCACTCACCTCAGTGAGTTCTCACGAACTCAGCACATGCACGGTTCACTGTTGTCCCCTGATGTTTTAAAGCTATTGCCACAGTGTACAAAATGGTGCCTGATGTACCAGCATTACAGTTCTTGATCTGCTGGCCATCTGATCCGAGGGCTACCCAGACCTGCCCCGGGGGGAACCTGTAGAATGCCACGCGGATGCAGTTCACTGAGTCAGAAATGAGCTCACTCCCAGCTCAGCAAATGCTTAGTCCTTTCCCTTGTTTTTGCCCTCTTATGCAAAATGGGGCCCAATTCAGCTCTAGGGGGCTTATTGGGCCCTGAAATCCACCCTGTTCTCACACTGCCCATCTGAGATCTGCTCCTCAGTCTCTGCTCCTGGTCAAATCAAATGGACCAGCAGGATGGACAGTTCTTTGTCTGGGTTCACCTCCCAATTTCCCAGTGAAAGTCCCTTCCTACCTGGTTGCTGGTGGAGTTCCAGCTGCTGGCAGAGTTCAGATTGCCATTAGCTGAATGCCGCTCGAGTATCATTCACTGCAACACTACACCTTTGTTCCCACTGCTTTCCTGTGTCTGTCAGTCTCCAGATACTCCTCTGCTCTTGCTATTGTTGTTCTGTCCTTTCCTATTTCCTGAAATATGTCCTCTCTGCTTCATCCTGATTAAATGTTTTCCTGTCCATTTAAACATGTTCTTACCCTATTCCACCACCTTGATTCTGTTGAAAGTGAAAACTTTCTACTGTCTAAAGCAAACGTTTTATACTTACTTAAAATTAAAAATATTACTGCCAAGCACTTAGTTATTTTTCTCAACCACTGTTCAAATTACAACATACCATAAAAAAATATTGTCACTGAAATTTATGCTACTCAAAAATAATTAGGGGTATTAAGTATTTGTTTTTGTAGATGAGCTGCATAGGACTCCATATAAGGACTTTCATTAGAACATTTATTGCTAATATTAAAAATGTTGAAAGCAGACTTTTTCAATTAGAGTAATTGTATCTGCACTTATACGGGAAAAATTGATATAATACATATTTACTCTCTACAACTTTCTAGTAACTGCTCCAACTGAAACTTCCTAAGACTTCAATGTCACTTCCCAGCTCTTAAACCTTCAATGACACTTGACTTTGCCATTTCATTTGCTTTGGCCCATAGGACATCTATAAATATGACAGCAACATAGTTTGAAATGTATTTTTACTTTACCTCATTAAATACTTATATTATAGCAACAGCTGGAGAAAACCATCAGACTTAGAGGATTGAATGTCATGATACAGCAGGTTTTGCTGCTGCTTGGGATAGATCACATCTGATACCCAGTTGCTTTGTTTATGTCTACTGCCTATTCAACACTCTCAACACAGAATCCTCTTATAAGGATAAATGTTTTTTCAGGTATTTGGGTACTCTAGTTTGATTTATTCATACTAAGGATTTTATTAGTAGTAGTAAAATGGTTTATATATATTTAAACACTTGAAACTCGGACTGCTGTGGTATTCTAGTGGTTAAAGTCCTCATCTTACATGCGCTGGAATCCCATACTGCAGCTGGTTTGTGTACCATCCAGCCAGTTCCTGTCCCAGCCAGGTTCCTGCTTGTGGCCTCAGAAAGCAGTAGAGGATGGCCTAAAGCCTCAGGACCCTGTACCTGCATGGGAGAATCAGAAGAAACTCCTGTATCCTGCCTTTGGATGGGTACAGCTCCTACCGTTGAGGCCACTTGGGGAGTGAACGAATGGATGGAAGATCACCCTGTGTCTCTCCTCTTTATATCTGGCTTTCCAAAAAAATTAAATATTTAAATATTCGAAAACTGATTCATGCTAAAATCTGAAGCACTTTTGCCTGTCAGTAATGGATAACATACTAAATAAGAAAAACCGCATTATAAATTTATTGTATTCACACAATCCAAAGTATTGAAAAAGGATTTGCAGAGAAGAGACAAAGGTCTCCATCCCTGCTCATTCACTCTCCAAGTGACTGCAATGGCTGGAGCTGAACTGATCTGAAGCCAGTGGCCAAAAGCTTCTTTCTGGTCTCTAATGCAGGTGCACATTCCCAAGGCTTTGGGCTATTCTCTACTCCTTTCCGAGCCCACCAGCAGGGAGCTGCATGGGAAGTAGAACATCTGGGACATTAATTGGTACCCAAATGTGATTCAAGCATATACAAGGGTTTAGCCACTAGGCTACAGCAACAGGCAATTAGAACTCCACTGGCAGATCTGAGAACCAGCTTGCAGGAGGAGCTGGGGCTGTCCACAACCACCTGGAATGTATCACCAATCAACAGGAGCTGAACTGTGGGTAGGCCGGACTGACCCATGCTGAAGCACCCACTGGTTGATGCCAAGGTGAGGCAAGCCACGTCAGTCTAGGGGTGGAAAGACAGTAACTGTGAGGCTTGGGAGCGGTGGTCTGACAGGACCTGGGTCAACTGGCCTGGGTCCTTTGGCCAGTCTGTGTGTTGGATGCTGGGTCTGTGAGCCCCTAGGGGACGGGGGTTTCAGCAGGACCAGCATTACATGGTCGGGGTCCTTGGGCTCACCTGTGTGGTGGGTGCCTGATCCAGTGGTATTCAAGTAACCTGGTTGAGGTCCTTAAGCCTGCATGCACAGTGGGTGCTGGGTCCTTGAGCCTCAGGGACAGAAGGTTAGTGAGGTCCACGTAGTCTAGCCCAGTCCTCCCTCGAGCCCACATGCAGGGAAATGCTGGGTTCATGAGTCCTGGGGAGGGGAGGTCCGGTGAGATCTGCATCACCTTGGACCCACCTGCATGGTGAGTGCCAGGTCTGTGAGCTCCAGGGACAGGGGTCTGGTGATGTCAGGGTTGCATAGCCCAGGTCCTTGGGCCTTCTTACAAAATGTGTGCAGGGTCAGGTGGAGGCCAGGTCATGTGTTCTAGGTCCTTGAATCTGCTTGTACACTGGATGCTGGGTCTGGGCCTCAAGGGCAGGGGTCCAGTGGGGCTCAGATCACAGGGCTCAGCTCCTGGGCCCCATCTGCATGGTGGATGTTGCTCATGTGAGTCCCTGGGGCATGGGGTCCAGTGCATGCCAAGTCTCCTGGCCTGGATCCTTAAACCTCATATGTTCTTTTTTAGAAATAAGTAAATTTTATGGGTCTGTTTCAGTAGCCTAGTGGCTAAAGTCTTCATCTTGCACATGCCAGGTCAGATATGGGTGCTAGTCCATGTCCTGGCACCCTGGTTCCCACCCAGCTCCCTGCTTGTGGCCTGGGATAGCAGTAAAGGATGGCTCAGGACCTTGGGACCCTACACCTATGTGGGAGACCCAGAAGAAGCTCTTGGATCCTGGCTTCAGATCGGTTCAACTCTGCCATTGCAACCAGTTGGAGAGTGCATCAGTGGATAGTAGATCTTCCTCTCTGTCTTTCCTCCTCTCTGTACATCTGAATCTCCAATAAAAACAAATTTAAAAATAAGTAAATCTTATTTTTGATATTTACATACGAGAGGGATGCATGCCCATGAGGACCACCAATTAGAGTGGGGAAGTTGAGGAATAGAAGAAAGTAGATGAGACGGATCTTTGGATGACACTGGGTGGCCTTGCCCCATTCCTGCTAGCTGTTAATGAATTGTCACAATAGCTGATTTTTAGTATACTCAAACACTTGAGGCTATAAATGAATTCACTATAAATGAAAACAGGACCCCATTTACTGTGCCAGTTTATCTGGCATGCTCTGTATTCTTTCTTCAGTTTCAGAAACCTATACTAACAAGTCTTGTCTGTCTCCTCCTGTATCTAGCCCTATGTGCCTCTGGCTATGCCTACTTTTATGTATCTCAGATCTTGCTTATGGCACTGTAAGTTATCTACAGTTTGAACACCTCACATGACTGGGACCCATATTCATCCTTGCATTAACCCATTTTAAAAATCTGTCACTTAAACCACATCATTAAAGTCAATTGTCCTTGTGCCTACAGCATAAGCCAGCTGTTCATAAAGAATCATTATTCACTTTGTTCAATAAGCAATATTGTTATTCTATATCTTTGGAAAATTTATATCTATTAAATACTTTATTGTAAGGACTAACTAGAACAGTGGACACTAACACAGATGTGCCACCTTAAATACCTGCGTCTCCTAGGTCTTGAACACCTTAGGGCCTCACAAATGTAAGCTTCAAGCCCTTTAGGCTTAAACGATATTCTCTGCCAATCCCGTGTACTTTATGACGTGGTACCTGACAGCTCTATTCACCAATGCTCTGTGGTACTTATCCCCTTTGTCTACTTACATCTGCATCTGCCAAGCCTGCAGCCCTGCGCTCCCAATACTCACCTCTATACTATAAAGTTACCTTGCCATTCTTCTGCTCTCACCCACTGCTTTCTTGGTCTGTCCCTCACTGCACTCTCCTTCCTCATCTCTTATCTTTGTCTCTTCCCCACCCATCATGCATTTACTGGCATAGGAGATAAGCTAAAAACAATAAAGAAAAAAAACTATTACTTACAAATTTGTTCAGTAACTTGCTGTAACTGAGACCTCCAAACACAATAGATATTCAACTAAAGATTTTTACAGTTTAACTTTTAAGCAGGATATTTTCTTTTTAAAAGAATAGATTTATTCATTTTTATTGGAAAGTCACATATACAGAGAGGAGAAAAGACAGAGAGGAAGATCCTCTAGCAGATGATTCACTCCCCAACTGACTGCAATGGCCAGAGCTGAGCCAATCTGAAGCCAGGAGCCAGGATTCTCCTTCTGGGTATCCCACATAGGTGCAAGGACCCAAGGCTTTTGCTGTCCTCCACTGTTTCCCAGGCCACAAGCAGGGAGCTGGATGGGAAGCAGAGCTGCCGGGATTAGAACCCACACCTCTATGGGATCCTGGCACATTTAAGGTGAGAATTTTAGCCGCTAGGTCATCACGCCAGACTCAGAGATATTTTCTGAATATAAACTTAATACCTAGCCTCTTGAACATTATGAACAATGTTTGTGCATAATTAAATATAACACTGAAAGCATTCTCTAAAAAATACAATGTTTACATCAAGAATAAATTGCTATAAAATTAAAATATAATCAATTCTTAAACTGTTTCAATGTATGAGATGAACTCATGTTCTCTGTCAGTTAATATATTAAGATGCAAAAAGGTTACAAACATGGAAATGTGTTCTTGATGAGGAAGATTGCAAGAGAAAATTTTATTGATATAATTGATCATAGTTTTTTTTTTACCATTTGCAACATTTTCTAAGCATTTATCATTGATACATGTGATAGAAGTCTGATCCTCTGTTAAAGCAAGTTTTAAAAGACATATGTTATTGTAACATGTTTTAAATTGTTAAAGGGCTTTTATCCAATTAATAAAAAAACTTTCCACCTAGCTCTAGTAAACTCTAGCTCTGTTCAATTGTTTCAAAATATGAGACGTGTGAATGTACTACCTCTTATGTCCAAGTGCTTTTTATATAAAAGTAATCTGTATTTTCTGCCTTTCAATAGGTTTTCATTGCTTAAGATCAGCAAATGGCCTGACATGGCAGCCTAGTGGTTAAAGTCCTCACTTTGCACACACTGGGATTTCTTTTGAGCACTGGTTCTAATCCCAGATGCTCCACTTCCCATTCAGTTCCCTGCTTGAGGCCTACAGTGATCTAATGAACCTTTTTTTTTCTATTATTTTTATTATTTTCTTATTGGAAAGGTGGATATACAGAGAGGAGAGACAGAGAGGAAGATCTTCCATCCGATGATTGACTCCCCAAGTGAGCGCAATGGCCAATGCTATGCCCATCTGAAGCCAGGAGGCTCCTCCGGATCTCCCACGCGGTGCAGGGTCCCAAAGCTTTGGGCCGTCCTTGACTGCTCTCCCGGGCCACAGGCAGGGAGCTGGAAGGGAAGCGGGGCTGCCTTCTAGAGGATTAGAACCGGTGCCCATGTGGGATCCCAGGCGTTCAAGGCGAGGACCTTAACCACTTGCGCCACCGCGCAGGGCCCTAATGAACCTTTTAAAAAAGAATTTATTTCCTAAATTAATCATGTACACCCACTTAGCACACCATCATAAAAATCTACTCCTTGAAAGATTTATTTCTGAAAAATGATGTGAACATTGGCCCTAAGACCCCAGCCACTTGGAATCAACACAATTTTAAATATCTCATTCCTCTAAATCTCAGCTTCCTTAAGATTCATATGCCCGTAAGGTTAAAATTTTGTTGTCTGCCAGTCTACTGTAATTTCACAACATTATTCCAACCAATCCACTGTAACCTCATGGCACCATTCCTGAAGGCCCTATCTGTCAATCTACTGCAGCTCCTCCCCCTAGTCCTTGCTCACCACTATACCTACCCGTTCCCTGTGGCCCCAACAGTTCTATCCACCAACCCCTTGTTGCCCACCCACGTCCCTATCTAGCAATCCCTCATGGCCCCGACACCTGCCCTCAGCCATAATGGCACACTCCCACATGCTTGCCATACTTCTTCTAGCTCTCCCCCTCTAACCTACTTCCCCTGAAGCCCATTCCTGCCACTATGGCAGAAGATGTCTTGGTTCCCTCTTTCTACCACTGTACTTGTCCCCATGGCGATTTTCCCTGTTGGAATGAAACCTGCATGGCTTGCTACATCTGGTGTTTTGGCTTGTGACAGCAAACTGAAAAAAGCTTATACTGAATGAAATAATACTGGAAAGAGTTAACAATATTTCTTTTCATATTTGGAAGGGGACACAGTAGATCCTCAAAAATTGTAGAAGGATCACTGATTGCAAAACAGAGCAAGGAGCTGTGCTTCTAACAATTAGCACCCACTGTTCATCAGTTGAGCATCTTGCATTGTGTAGCAATGAGCTCCATCCCTTAAATCATTCAATGACAGGACAATCTAACACATCACAAATCACAAATGGTTTGGATGCACTTCAATTAATGAATTTGATGGCCTCTTGTATCTATCTCTAACCTTGGTTTCTATGATGAAAGTGACAAAAATTAGGAAGAGGACAAACAGAAGAAAAAGAGGGTTGCATACATGAGTGAAATTCCAATACTCAGAACAATTTCAATTAAAAAAATGCAAGTGTGTTTTGTTTTGTTATTGGACAAGAGCTTCTTAATTGCCAGCATGTAGTAGACATGGGAAACTCTGAATTACAGATGTGGTGGATGAAAAGGGATGTCAGATCTGTAGTATCAACCAACTGATCTCTACCGTTTCTTGCTGAGCCTGGTCTTATTTCTAAGTTCAGATTCAGCTCAGAAGGGATTCATACTGAAGAGCCAACCAGAAAATTGTGCTAGTCTTTTGACTGTTTTCTAAGCTGCTTCCTAAGAAAACAAATTTTACATTTTGTCAGCCTCATTTCCGAATAACAAAAGCAATGTCACTGTCTCCCAAAGCAAAAGACAAAAGGTGCGTTTGGCACTTGCCAGTGCAGAATGGAGTTTAGAATGATGGGAGACTGACAGGGTCCTTTATAATTTTCCACATGGTCACATCAAGAAACTAAATTAGTTGCTGATGCCTGTACTTTGAGCACTCCAATAGATGATCCCTCCAGGAAACCTCTCTCCAGATCTCTCACCACTCGTCTTTTCACTTTCCCAGTCTCTTGCCTTTAGTCATAAATAATTCATCTGTACAATATAAGAATGACTGAGATGGAAATACAGGTGATGGAAAAACCAGAACTACAAAGCATATGTTAACAGAGAACTACAGGACAGTTTGTATTTCTCTGACCATTAAAAATTCCAGCTTTATTTTGTATATCAGTAAACACAATGAGGTTACACATTACAGAGTATGTTATCACATGCCATATTCTTTATACATATGGATTCCCTGGTTTTCACTCATCTTAAAAGTTATGCACTATCATCTCTACTTAACAGATTAGGGATTCATTCTCAAACAAACTAAACATCTTACCCAAAGTCTAATATTCCACAAACAGTAGAGTCAGGATTCAAACACAATTTTTTTTTTCTCTGACTCCATATCCAGATTTGATTATCACTCCAGCACAGTCTCACAGAGTCAGAGACTTCCTACTAATAAAGACCTTGTAAACTGTCACCCTAAGTTAACCAGGACAATCTTGCTACAAGGAGGCCATTTCAAAATATCCAGAGATATTTTAACATTTTAAGCAGTCACAAATGTGCAGGTGCTACTGGTATCTAGTGAGTGAAGGCCAACCATGTCCTAAACATCCTATAATCCACAGAAGAGACTGCACAATGAAAGATTAGCAACTCTAAAGCATTAATAATGCCAAAGTTAAGAATCTTTGTGGTGGGTTCCAGGCCAAGATCGTGTCCATGCTCGGAGACACAATTCCAGCCATCACATTCATGCAGTGACCTGTCCTGGGGCTGCCCTAACTCCAGAGACTGCTCCCTTCAAGGTGAATACACCAAAGAGGGAAGTTTGAAGGGCTGGGGGGACCCAGGCCCCACCTGCCACCGCCATCATGGAGTGATGGATGGGATTGTGGAGGGGGCGAGCTTGGGACCTGGGGATTTACACTTCCAGGAGCATTTTGGCTGTTTCTGGGTGCCAGGCCAGGATCATATCCATACTCGGAGCCCCGAGTGGTGACCTGTCCCTGGCAGCCAGTGTGCCATTCAGCGCCAAGCTCCACCTGCTGGCTGGACAGCTGCCTGCTCTGGTAATTTTGGCTCTGAATTGCTTCTTAGGTATCTCAATGTCAAACCCACTGTACCTCTGGGATGTCAATCAATCCTAAAGAATCCCAACAACAGAGTAACTTTCCCTTTGAGACCTAGTAGGTTGGAGGAGAGGAACCAAATAATCTTTATGGATAAGACTGATACACAAATTCCTTAAAATACTATGTAGTAATTGTAATCATCAAACACCAGTCCATGCAAAACCTAAGAATCCGGGCTTGTTTAGCAGTATAATATCCTATTACCTGACATGATGATGGATCAGGAAATGAGTCATATTATTCAGGGCCATAAAATTAAGTAGCGTACTCAAGAACCATATCTGGGGGTAGATTTTCTTGGGGGTGTGTGGGCCAAACCCCATGGAAATACTAGCCTCACTAGTTAGCTCAAGGGTTGAAGAGGTGATGAACTAAACCAGGTGTGACCAAGGAGCCTGCCATCACTCACAGGTAAAGGAACCCACAACAGCCTGGACTGGTCAAGGCAGCAGCACCCAAATGTGCATCCTGATTAGGGTGTGGGGTGGGCCAGGCTGCAACATTCACCAGCTCATTCAAGGCCAAAAAGAAGGCCAGACTATGCAGGACCCTGGCCTAAAACCCAATGATATGCATGAGAACTGGGTCTGGGAGTGGATCAAGTGGAGGAACTTGGGAAATTCCTCTAGCAAGTCATAGCTCCTGCTACTATACACATGATCCAGACCTGGAGGATTGAACAAGCTAGGCAAAGTAGCTCCAATGGCTGGTCAATGTATGAGATGGCAATAGAATGGGGTGGACCGTGTATGACTCAGCAAACCTTAGCCCACAAGCAAAATTAAAAATCAAGATGGAGCACAGGTCATGCCGAGCTAGGCTCTTGGACCTACTGGTCTGTGTGATTCAGGGATGCTAAGCCACAGTGTGTAAGGAAAAGGCCAGGACAGGTCAGGGGCAGTGCTAAGCTCAGTCAGAGCAACCACTGACATGCATGTGACCTATGGCTGGGAACAAGCCCAGTTGGGGAGCTAAGGCAAAACCCTGGCTGGGTTGATGTTCCCACCAAGGAGCACAGGGCTGGAATGGGGATTGTGTTCTGATCAGGATATGGTTATAGTCTCATTTAGCACAAGTGTGGACTGGGACTGGATGCACCAAGCTAGGCTAGACACCAACACCATCTGGTGCTCTGGAAAACCAGGGTAGATGTGGGATGGACTAGGCTAGGTGAGCTATATGTGGGTATGGACAAGCCATGGCTGGGCTAAAACATCCAACAGTAAAAACCAGATTGGGTTGAAGGCGAGTCAGGAAAAGCCACTGTTCCTGCTAGGGCAGCAGGTAAACTGAGTAGGACTGGTCCAGGGACCCACTAATATGTGCAAAATTTGACACTGGGAGAGGTTCTGATGGAAGAGCCTGGGCAACTCCTCTGGCAGGACATAAACCCTGCAGGTAAGTGCAAGAAGCATGGAAGAAAACAACCCAGAACAGGCCATGGAAAGTTTCCCACTGGCATATATTTGGCATGGGTCTGGGACAGATCAGGCTGAATCAGTTCACATCATTCACTGGCAAATCCGAGCACCAGAACAGAGTGTGGGTTGAGCCAGGTTTGGTCACAACAAAAACCAGTGCACATTATGGAATGCCAATGTGAGGGTGTCTGTACCAGAAGTGACTGTAGCGCCCAACCAGCATATGTGAGAATCTGGAAGGGGGGTGGCGGAGCCAGTAGGGGGAATATGGAGGTGCTCCCCTGCTGGATCGCTACTCCCACTGGAGAACGTGAACTAGGATGAGAGGGAGACCAGTCTAGGCAGGGCCTATGCACCTCATGTGAGCAGGATCAGGGAAAAGTGAGGCTGGATGCTCACTTCAGCAGCACATACACTACTGAAAAGCCAGTCCAGGCTGACTGTTCCTACTGATGCAAGCATACATTAGAGTGGGTGAGAGTTGGTTGGGCTTTGCCGCAGTACCAACTGGTAGGTGCTGGCACAGGGGGCTAATTCTTTCAAGTTAAACTGCAGAACCACCTGGAGAGTCCATGATCTGGGAGTGGGAGTGGCCTAGAAGGGAAATACTGGGCTCCTCCTTCTTGGGTTATCACCCCCACTGGAAAGCACAAAAACTAGGACAGGGCTGGGGTGGCTAGACAGAAAGGCAGGTGCTAGCATATACGTGGGCTGGATAGTTGGGCTCGTTGGGTTGAACTAGGTTTTAATACCCATTTACATGTAGGAGAGCAGAAGGGGATGTGGGACAGATTGGACTAGTCTGTAACACATACTGGCAAACCAGGATAGGGGTGGGTCTGGTGAGTGTTATTGTGGTTCTCTCAAACTAGGCTGCAGCTCAGACAGGTTTATGTGAGGGCTGAGTGTGTGCTAGGCAGAACCAGGATGGACTGCAACACCCATTGTTTCAAGTGGAAGACAGGGCTGGAAACAGAACCGACCCAGAAATTGCAACCACCAGCTGATTAGGGTAGTGGACTGTGCCGGGTCCTGTACTTGCTAGTACATACAAGAATCTTGTCTGGGAACACCTCAGACAAAGTCTCTGGGTAGCTCCCCAATCAAACTGCCGAACTCAGAACTCTAACCACGAAAAGACAAAGGACAGAATAAGTCAGTCAACCACCTCAGCCATATGTTGGCAGTGAAAAGCTGGGCAAACGGAGACTCTAAGATGGACTATATCAATCAGTGGATTCTTCAATGACCTCATCGCGCTTAGAATGGCAAGATTGGCAGCAATTCATAACTGTTGAACTATCAAAACCATTTGAGCAAGACCCTCAGATCATGCTCAACATCAGGGACCTGAGGTGGATGGGAGACTGGGTGGAGCTTCTCCCTTAAAACCCCCCTTAACCTCAGATACATGAAGAAAACAATATGGAAATAATTTTCTTTAAAAAAAAAAAAAAGACTCCCAGAAGAACTGTCAACAGCCCTGCTACCCACTGGCTTCAGGACTGTCCCCTTACATCAACTTGAAAATCTGTCTCCTGGATGTTTTCTGATTCCCCTTCACTCAAGATTGCGTCCTAAAAAAATCAATTGCCTTCTAGAAATTAATGGCCCTGCTGCCTCACCTTCCAGATCCCCATCTACATGCTTATTTGGTCATCCTGGAACACTGTTCCACTCCCTAATCCAAACTCCCAGATGCTCGCCACAGAGCAAGATCACAGGTCTCTATTGAAATGGTTCTGCTGCAGGACAGCCTACACTCACGCCTGGATTCAGTCAGATGCTTTGTACCGTTCATGCTTCAGAGCCATTTCCCACAACTTTATTGCTTTATTTCTCAGTTCCCCAGTGAGATCCACTACTCCAGAAGTGAAGAAATCAAGCTTACTCCTTCCCCAAGCAATAATAGACTTTTGGATAATTTTAGCATGGTAGATTTGAGAAGATTTGAGTTTTGTTGACAATTTTCAGTTCATAAACTAAAGAAAGAATTGTAACAGCTTACTACAGAGAATGGTATAAGCAACAGATCCTGCTGAACTATGAATTTTAGGGTAGAAATGTGTGAAAGGAGATGATACTTGGCTACAATTATCGAACAGAGAGAGAAAGTGGAAAACTGGGCACTCGGCGACAAGCTGTGCATGCTGCAGGAACATGCTTGGCATGTAGCTTTTGGGGAAGAATCTGGTTTGAAATTTGCTGTGTTTATATTAAGGATACTACTTTGAAAAATCTATCTCTCCGATGCTCTTTCGGCTGTACCTTCAGACCAGACTGTCTTCCCATGAAACTGTTGAACTTATCTGCACAATAAGATGCTGGACTCTATGTTTTGTAGATGCTTGCAAGGAAAAAAAAATCTCAACTGAATTTGATCTGTGGTAATGCAACAAGATGGAAGAATCCACCATGGGGGTGGGGGGAGCGCATTTTGGGGAGGGGAGGGGGGAATCCCAGTGCCTGTAAAACTGTGTCTCATGATGCAAAGTAATAAAAAAAAAAAAAAAGAAAGAAAAATCTATCCCTCAAATCAAATGCAAATATGCAGGTAGAAAAAGGGATGGTAAATATGAAATGTTAAATTTGCTGATTTTTAAAGGGAGTATTAAATTGTAAGTGGATTATAAAAAAATCTTTGCACCAGAAGTTCCCATTATCATGTAAAACAGATTCTCTGCTCTTATAATCTTCTATACAGAAAAGAGAAATATCCTAACTTATTTTGGAGGGGGAAGGAGAAGTTATCAAACTTCATTTAAAAAACAAATGGAAAATCTCTACATAAGCATATGTCAATTTTTGTTTCCATGCTGTTGTCCAAACACAAATAAAATTGAAACATTATATCCTTTTGCTACATCTATAGCATTTGACCAGAGCAGCAGCCAGATCAACTCATGTGGTTATGCAATTGTACCATAAACTTAAAAATATAAAGTAGAGGGGGAAAAAAGACTAAATTTACAAAAAAGAAAGAATATAGAGAATATATTCATCAGATTTAATAAAATATAGAATAAGTTTGAAGATATTTTGTTACCGTCAATTATTTTCCTATTTTCATCTTTTAGTCTAATAAAATAGATAGAACTATTTTTATTTTCTTATTTTATTTTATTAAAATTTATACTTTGTAAAATAAAATAAAACAACAAATCTCTACAAATTTATTTTTTCTGGCAAAATGCTGCCTTCAACTGCCTACGTCCAGTAGTCCAGACCAGGCCAGTTTACACTGCCTGCCAGCATATGTGTAGCTTAGGTCTGAGGGTGAGCCAGCTTGGGCCAGTTAATAATACCCACTGGCAGATTTGAGAATCAGAATAGAGTACAGGACGGGCCAGTTCAGGCCACAGCATGGGCCAGTTTACATTAGGACAAGGACTAGGGGCTGGGGTTGGGCATATGTAGCACCCATCAGCATGGGATGCAACTGGGGGAAGACCAGGCCAGGCCAAGCTATAGCATCCACTGGCATATGCCAAGGTTAGAAGGGCCATGCCAGAAGGGACTACAGTACTACCAGCACATGTGAGATACATGGGAGTGGGGGACAGGTGTGAGCCTACTAGGGGAGCTTTGCTGGGTCAGTATTCCTGTGAGAGCTGAGACTGGGGGTAGACAAGGTCATGCAAGGCTACAACTAGTGTTGGCCTGCATGTGAACTGGGCTAGAGAGCCAGGCTATGTTAACTGCATCCACTGGTGCATAGTAAGTACAGGTTGGATTGGCTTTTCCACAGCATCAACTGGCAAGTGCTGGGACTGAAGGCTAGCCCTGTCAAGCTATAGTACAGAACCACCTGGGGAGTTCAAAATCCAAGGTCAGGAGAGAGTCCAGTAGGGAAACTGTGGGAACTTCCCTGATAGGCTGCAACCCCCACTGGTGAGCATGACAACCAAGATTGGGTGTGGACCTGGCTAGCCAGGTGGTGGCACTTGTTGGCATTAGTGAAGGATGGAGGATAGAGTCAGCAGGATTGAGTTAGGCTTCAATGCCAAATGATGTGTATAAGAGTTGAATAAGATGTGGAATAGACTAGACCAATCCACTGTACATACTGGAAGCACAGGAACCAGGGTTGGGAGACAGCCCAGTCAGGGCTCTTGGAGATTGTTGTGACTGAACCACAGCTCCCATTATGTATATGATAGCCAAGTGTGTAGTGGGCAGGGTTGAGCTGAGCCACAGCATCCATTGGTTTGCATGAGAGAAGAGGCTGTAAATAGATCTGATCTAGCAGTTGCAACTATCAGTGAGTGTGTGTGCAGGCTGATGTGGATGACAGAATGAGCTTGACCCTGTACTAGAGGCACACATGAGATCGCCTTAGATAAGATTTCTTTGAGGGTCCCCCCAACTTAATCATTGGACTCATAACTCCAACTATGGGAAGAATGGCAGGACCGCTGATCTGAGAGTGGGGTGCATTTGTCAGAACTGGGTTTCCTCAGTTCTCCATATGTATGGAGGTTGTGATAGTCCATTGCAGCCTGCAAGGACATCTGGAGACATATGGCATCTGCAAGCCATAACAGAGGAAGAAGGGTAGAACAAATTGGTTAACTACCTCCACTTAAGCTTGATAGCAAATTTCTAGGTGAATGGAGACTAAGAGAGACTATGTCAGCCATGGACCTTGAAAATATTTCTTCATCTTTGAATCTATGGGATTGACAGCAGGTCAGAACTACTGAAACAATTTCAACAGAACCCTCAGAACATGCTCTACATCAGAGACCCTGAGATGATGGGATGGCTGTTTTCCTACTCGGGGCACTGAGGTGGCTAGGAGGCTGGGTGTGGCTTCTCCCCTATCTTTCCCTTTCAGAATCAGGAAGAAGAAAAAATAAAATGTGGAAATAATGGTCTCAACCACTTGCCCCTAATCGTCGACTCCTCCCATATAATGAGCTATGTAAGCATTAAAAATAATATTATTGGACCCGGCACGGTGGCGCAGTGGTTAAGGTCTTGCCTTGCATGCCCAGGATCCCATGTGGGCGCCGGTTCTATCCCGGCAGCCCCGCTTCCCTTCCAGCTCCCTGCCTGTGGCCCGGGAAAGCAGTCGAGGACAGCCCAAGGCTTTGGGACCCTGCACCCGCATGGGAGACCTGGAAAAGGCTCCTAGCTTCGGATTGGCATAGCATCGGCCGTTGCGCTCACTTGGGGAGTGAATCATCGGACGGAAGATCTTCCTCTCTGTCTCTCCTCTCTGTATATCCACCTTTCCAATAAAAAAAAAAGAACCCATTCATTAAAAATAATATTATTGCATATGTACATAGATATATATGTATGTGTGTGTATGTATGTATTTGGAAAACACAGAAATTAGATAAGTATTAAGTTTAAATCCCATGTAATTAATTGTGTCAGCATTATAAAAATATTTATATATGAAAGTATTTGAAAAGTACAGAAATTAGATGAAATATATTAAATAAAATCATCCACCATCTAAAAATCTGAAAAAGACAAAAGCACTTTCAAATGTCAGCAGTGTGGTGTACAAGCTAATTCTCCAGCTGAGGCACAGGCATCTTATATGAATTCCAGCTCTACTCCTGCCTACTTCCTGCTAATGACCGGGAAAAGCAGCAGCAAATGACAACATTCTCAGGCCCCTTTATCCAAGTGAGAGACCCAGAAGAAATTCCAGGGTTTGCATGGCCCACCTCTGGCCTTTATGACCAGCTGGTTAACGAACCAGTGGATGGAAGATCTCTCTAACTCTCCTTCTCTTTCTGTAACCCTTTCAAGTAAAAACTAATCTCAAAACAATAAGAAACTTCAACATATTATCAGTATGTGGTGTTTGTCCGCTTTGGTTCATTCAGGCACAATACTATCTACTTGCCACTCAACATTTGTCCATAGAAAATTTCTTAAAATACACTTCTTTGCATCTTTTTTTGTACAAAAGTTTAACAACTGCTATGCCTTGACAGCTATCAGGACACATGAGGCATTAACATTATCTCCAAATATAAAAGATGAGAACCATTTCTGGAAATAATGAGGGTAGCATAAAGCACTGGAAACGTGCTAGGGAGTGATGCAGATTCTCCGATATGAAAGCTAATCCCTTCACTGAGAATAACATCAAGAACATTTCAATTATTTTTCTAGGCCCTTGTCTATCCTGCTCAATGGACACATATATATTTTTAAAATAAATTCATTTCACTTTTGATGATATTTACATACTTGAGAGGGGTGCATGCCCATGCGTACCACCAATTATGGTGAGGAGGTTCATGGAATGGGAGAAAGGGGATGAAAGAACTGCCTGCAATCTCCTTTTCTTCATTGTTCCAAGGTTGAGGAAATCCTTCCAAGATCCATTATCTCACATAGTCCACTTTAGAGTTTTGATCCTCCCAGATCTTGGTCCGGGAGAGCTGTCCAATTTGTTCTGCCCTCCATTCGTATTAGATGCCCTCTTGACTCACATATTCTTACAAAATTTCTAATATCATCCATTCATTATAAGCCTAAAAATGAGGTGATGTAGCATTGCTCTAATCTGATCAATCTGAAAGGGAAAAAAGGTTGTTCAGGCAATGCAAGGAAGGTTCCTCACTTCTTCAGGTTTCCCTTGCCTCTACTGTGAAGCATGAAGCACTAGAGAGTTTGGGCAGTGAGGCACTATTTAAAGCGAATTCCATTTCATAAAGCATATTGCTTCCTTTGGCATGAATAACTGTGTTAGAAAGGAAACAGGATTTGTGTTATTGCTGTGGATAAGCAGATAAAAGCTCTGCCTGTAATGCCAGGATTCAACATTGGTGCCAGTTGAAGTCATTAGCTTCTCCAGTTCTAACCCAGCTCCCTCTTAGTGCATGTGGGAAAGCAGCCCAGTACTTGGAGGCTGCACCTGAGAGGGAGAAGGAGAAGCAGAAGAAACTCCTAGTACCTGGCAATGGCCTGACCGAGCTCTGAACATTAGAGCCATTTGGGAACTAAACCAGTTGATAGAATATTGATCACTCTCTCTCTAACTCTGAATTTCAGAAACACAAATATTTTTTTTTTTAAGGAAGGAAGGAAGATCTTAATCCATACTCTAACAGCCATCATAAACACCTCAGCCCTGGTTAACTAAGTTTTACATAAAGCTCTGTAAACTCAAAGAAACTGAGAAGGTACACCATACAGCATACCTCGTTTTCTGAGAGGACACCATAAAACCCCATAAATTCACCTGTCCCATAGTAAAAAAAAAAAAAAAAAAAGTGCACACAATCCAGGGATCTTGCTGGAAATCTGGAAATTTATTTTACCAACATTTTGAAACCAAAGAGATAAACCAAGGCCTTATAGGTGGATAACAGCACCCTTCAGTGGCTGAGCTTGAATCAAACCCATACTGCATATTTTCTCTCTCATCTAGTTTAAACATCCCCTTTGTCTAAATAATTACAGAAGCATAATTCAATTTTGTATATTTTCAAGAGTTTCGGAACAGATGAAGCCTTTTAGTAAAATGTAGACCAAAAAGTCAGAAAAAGATCAATGTCTACAGTTTTGTAAATGTATCTAGGTTGTTCAATGCATATCTCTTAGGATAATCTGCATTACTGAGAAACATAAACTTTAGGTCTTATGTTGAATGGATATATTTCACAGTAATGATCATTTTTTCATCTCAGAGTCAATTCAAATTGAATTATCATGGTGTCTTTTCACTTATTAATTTCTAGTGGTTAATGCCATTGGTTAATAGACTTCTTAGTTCATCCTATACTCATCTGACATGACCTCCCTTACATGACCTAACATTTTGGGGACCCTAGTCAGAGGGTAGTGGTCATTTTGAGCTCCAAAAACAGCTGCAATAGTAGGGGAGAGGGTATACTGTGGTGATTAACACAGCCCTGGCAGGTGATTCCAGGTTCCAGGCTCACAGGATTTGCACTGACCTTTAACCACACACATGTATCTCACCACCTGATCTGTTCCTCTTCTGAGTACTCATCTTGCACTCAGGAAGGCTGCATGCCACACAGCTTTGTCAGGCTCCATATGTTGTTATGGCCCATCAGGATTCTGAATTGTTTGGGTGTGGCAGTCACTTGTCTATCTTGATGTTTATGTTTCTGCTAAAACTGTTGAATTCTACAGGTGTGGTGGAGAGATAACAACTGCTAATCCAAATTCTATTCTTACAGTCCTCTACAGTGTATTTTACAAAACCAAAAAAGGGTGTTGCTTTACAATAACGCTGCTTGGCCTCTGCACTCCTTGAGATTAAATAAAAAATAGCTTCATGATAAATTTTAGTTTTATGCCACTCCTTTCCAGTCAGAATTATTTTAGAAATATTTTAAATTGTTAACACACATTACGGTCTGTGCTTACTGGTCAAAAAATACTATATGTTTCAAAAAATTATACCTTTCATCTAATGTGAACCGATTTTTGGAGTTTTCCATAACAAAAAAGTTTTTTTTAAAAAAAAAAACAGATGTTATGTTTCCTAAGTCATCTTGGTACAGTTAAGTATAAATTGGACAAAGCTAAGAGAACAAACAGCTGTCTCATTCATTAACAAGTTTTGTGGTTCCAGACACAACTGTTTAAAATCTGACTCTATCTATATCTATGTCATCTTTAAAAAAATCAATAAACTCATGTTACTAAAAACAAACATAAATCTAAAGATCTTAAACTGATGCTAAAATTAATTTATCGTTCTGTTCTAAATAAAAATCACAAAGTCAACACAAATTATTTCTGGTTCATACAGTTTAAATGTTTAATAAAAACTGTTTTTAAAATATTTTAAGTCATTAGTGCATTTATGCTCAAGTTCAGCAATCTAACAAGTTACTCATGTTATTTTCTGATTAGTGTCCATAATGTAAAATTCAGTTTAAGTATTAACTTGTACTCTTAAATTTATAGCAAACATCAAATTTTTGGGTAAATGTTTTCTAAAACTATTATTTAATAGTTTTCACTTAATATTGTTCCTTAGAATAAACAACCTAATGACTCACACTTTTTCTTCATTTTTCCTCTATGCTCTCTTAAAACTCTAAACTAAAGCCTCTCAGGATCTCCAAACCCTATAGAAATAATGAATCATTCTGTAGTAATGCCTGAACACATATAAAAGAACAGGTAACAATTATCTCCTCATGGACATTACCTCACAGCATCTGTAAATTCCTCTAGACACAACCTATGAGTTATAAATGAACTTTAACTATTAAATCTTTCCTTTTCACCTATTTTCCTATTGTAAAAATTCCCTCAACTATTAACACAAACAACAAACCTACATATACTAAGCAAAAATCTCAAACTATCTTAGAGTAATCCATACTATACATTACAAGCATCCTTTATAACCTTCAAAAATAATTACTTGTGGGTCTCAGGACGGGGCGTCTCATGCCTGGATCCCGGACAGCCGCCATGGGCACAGCCGCCATGTGCTGAGCTGTCCCCGGGCCTGCTGGTTCCGGGGGCCGCTTCCTTCAGGGTGAGTAGACCGAGGGGGAGGCCTCCGGGACTGGGCAGGCCCGGGACCCACCCGCCGCCCTCATGGGGCGGTGAATGGGATCTGGGAGGGGCGCGACCTTGGGCCTGGGTTATTTAAACCTCCAGCAGCCGCCTGGCAGCTGGTGGGTCTCAGGACGGGGCGTCTCATGCCTGGATCCCGGACAGCCGCCATGGGCACAGCCGCCATGTGCTGAGCTGTCCCCGGGCCTGCTGGTTCCGGGGGCCGCTTCCTTCGGGGTGAGTAGACCGAGGGGGAGGCCTCCGGGACTGGGCAGGCCCGGGACCCACCCGCCGCCCTCATGGGGCGGTGAATGGGATCTGGGAGGGGTGCGACCTTGGGCCTGGGTTATTTAAACCTCCAGCAGCCACCTGGCAGCTGGTGGGTCTCAGGACGGGGCGTCTCATGCCTGGATCCCGGACAGCCGCCATGGGCACAGCCGCCATGTGCTGAGCTGTCCCCGGGCCTGCTGGTTCCGGGGGCCGCTTCCTTTGGGGTGAGTAGACCGAGGGGGAGGCCTCCGGGACTGGGCAGGCCCGGGACCCACCCGCCGCCCTCATGGGGCGGTGAATGGGATCTGGGAGGGGTGCGACCTTGGGCCTGGGTTATTTAAACCTCCAGCAGCCACCTGGCAGCTGGTGGGTCTCAGGACGGGGCGTCTCATGCCTGGATCCCGGACAGCCGCCATGGGCACAGCCGCCATGTGCTGAGCTGTCCCCGGGCCTGCTGGTTCCGGGGGCCGCTTCCTTCGGGGTGAGTAGACCGAGGGGGAGGCCTCCGGGACTGGGCAGGCCCGGGACCCACCCGCCGCCCTCATGGGGCGGTGAATGGGATTTGGGAGGGGCGCGACCTTGGGCCCGGGTTATTTAAACCTCCAGCAGCCACCTGGCAGCTGGTGGGTCTCAGGACGGGGCGTCTCATGCCTGGATCCCGGACAGCCGCCATGGGCACAGCCGCCATGTGCTGAGCTGTCCCCGGGCCTGCTGGTTCCGGGGGCCGCTTCCTTCGGGGTGAGTAGACCGAGGGGGAGGCCTCCGGGACTGGGCAGGCCCGGGACCCACCCGCCGCCCTCATGGGGCGGTGAATGGGATTTGGGAGGGGCGCGACCTTGGGCCTGGGTTATTTAAACCTCCAGCAGCCACCTGGCAGCTGGTGGGTCTCAGGACGGGGCGTCTCATGCCTGGATCCCGGACAGCCGCCATGGGCACAGCCGCCATGTGCTGAGCTGTCCCCGGGCCTGCTGGTTCCGGGGGCCGCTTCCTTCGGGGTGAGTAGACCGAGGGGGAGGCCTCCGGGACTGGGCAGGCCCGGGACCCACCCGCCGCCCTCATGGGGCGGTGAATGGGATTTGGGAGGGGCGCGACCTTGGGCCTGGGTTATTTAAACCTCCAGCAGCCACCTGGCAGCTGGTGGGTCTCAGGACGGGGCGTCTCATGCCTGGATCCCGGACAGCCGCCATGGGCACAGCCGCCATGTGCTGAGCTGTCCCCGGGCCTGCTGGTTCCGGGGGCCGCTTCCTTCGGGGTGAGTAGACCGAGGGGGAGGCCTCCGGGACTGGGCAGGCCCGGGACCCACCCGCCGCCCTCATGGGGCGGTGAATGGGATTTGGGAGGGGCGCGACCTTGGGCCTGGGTTATTTAAACCTCCAGCAGCCGCCTGGCAGCTGGTGGGTCTCAGGACGGGGCGTCTCATGCCTGGATCCCGGACAGCCGCCATGGGCACAGCCGCCATGTGCTGAGCTGTCCCCGGGCCTGCTGGTTCCGGGGGCCGCTTCCTTCGGGGTGAGTAGACCGAGGGGGAGGCCTCCGGGACTGGGCAGGCCCGGGACCCACCCGCCGCCCTCATGGGGCGGTGAATGGGATTTGGGAGGGGCGCGACCTTGGGCCTGGGTTATTTAAACCTCCAGCAGCCGCCTGGCAGCTGGTGGGTCTCAGGACGGGGCGTCTCATGCCTGGATCCCGGACAGCCGCCATGGGCACAGCCGCCATGTGCTGAGCTGTCCCCGGGCCTGCTGGTTCCGGGGGCCGCTTCCTTCGGGGTGAGTAGACCGAGGGGGAGGCCTCCGGGACTGGGCAGGCCCGGGACCCACCCGCCGCCCTCATGGGGCGGTGAATGGGATTTGGGAGGGGCGCGACCTTGGGCCTGGGTTATTTAAACCTCCAGCAGCCGCCTGGCAGCTGGTGGGTCTCAGGACGGGGCGTCTCATGCCTGGATCCCGGACAGCCGCCATGGGCACAGCCGCCATGTGCTGAGCTGTCCCCGGGCCTGCTGGTTCCGGGGGCCGCTTCCTTCGGGGTGAGTAGACCGAGGGGGAGGCCTCCGGGACTGGGCAGGCCCGGGACCCACCCGCCGCCCTCATGGGGCGGTGAATGGGATTTGGGAGGGGCGCGACCTTGGGCCTGGGTTATTTAAACCTCCAGCAGCCGCCTGGCAGCTGGTGGGTCTCAGGACGGGGCGTCTCATGCCTGGATCCCGGACAGCCGCCATGGGCACAGCCGCCATGTGCTGAGCTGTCCCCGGGCGGCCAGTGCGCCATTTGGTGCCAGGCTCTGCCTGCTGGCCGCCCGGCTGGGGAGCTCTGGGGATTTGGTTCTTTGAGTTGCTGCTTAATTCGCTCCAGGTTGAACCCATTGTGTTTCTTGGACCTGAAACAGGCAGTAACTCTTCCTTAGCAAAACTTTCAGTCACTAATAATTCTGAGCACCAAATAGCAGTCATGCAGAAGCTAGGGCTTGGGGCCTGTCCTGCAAAAGTAGCTCCAACAGTTGGCCAATGTGTCAACTGGTAATGGAACAGAGTAGATTAGGCACGACTGAACAAACCTTAGCCCACAAGTAAAACTAGAAACCAGGAGGGAGCAGAGGTCTTGCCGAGCTAGGTTCTTGTACCTGCTGGTCTGTTGGAGCCAGGGACGCTAAGCCACAGTGTCTAAGGCAGAGGTCGGGACAGGTGAGGAGCTGTGCCAAGCTGAGTCAGAGCATCCATTGGCAGGCAAGTGATCTATGGCTGGGAACAGACCCAGTTGGGGAGCAAAGGGGACAACCCTAGCTGGGCTGAGGTTCCCACCAAGAGGCACATGGCCTGGAAGGGGAGCTGCGTTCTGATCTGGAAACAGTTGTAGTCTCCCTTGGCACAAGTGTGGACTGGGATTGGATGCACCGAACCGGGCCGGACCCCGACTCCCCCTGGTGTTCTGGAGGACCAGGGCAGATGTGGGATGGACTAGGCAGGGTCTCAAACCCCTACTGAGCCATGTGTGAGCCATATGTGGGTATAGACAAACCATGGCTGGGCTGGAACATCCAACAGCAAGAACCAGATTGGGTGGAAGGCCAGTCAGGAAAAGCCACAGTTCCTGTTATTACAGGAGGTGGACTGAGTAAGGTTGGCTCATGGACCCACTGGTAAGCGTGAAACCTGGCATTGGGAGAGGTTCTGATGGAGGAGCCTGGGCAACTCCTCTGGCAGGACACAGACCCGGCAGGTAAACGCAAGAAACATGATAGGAAACAGCCCAGAAAAGGCCATGGAAAGCTACCCACTGGCATACAATTGGCTGACGTGGGGGCAAGACCAGGCTGAATCTGTCCACATCATCCACTGGCAAATCCAGGCACCAGTGTGGGTCGACCTAGGGTTGGTCGCAACAAAGACTAGTGCACATTATGGAATGCTGAGGTGAGGTGGCCTGTACCGGAAGGGACCGCAGCGCCCTACCAGCCTGAGAACAAGAAAGGAAGTGGGCAGAGCCGGCAGGGGAATAAGGGAGGGTTCCTTTGCAGGACAGCTACTTCCGCAGGAGAGCATGGGCTGGGATGGGGGCAGACCAGACTAGGCAGAGCTACCACACCTGTGGGCTTCGTGCGGACCAGATCAGGGAAAAGCCGGGCTGGGTGGATTATTCCTACTGGTGCAAACAAAATTAAAGTGGGCGAGGGTTGTTTGGGCTTAGATGCAGCATCAACTGGAATCTGGGAGTGGGAGAGGCCTGGGAGGGAAATAGTGGGCTCATCCCTCTTGGGTTACCACTTCCACAGGACATAAAACTAAGATAACTAAGATAGCGGCTGGGGTGGAATGGGGTGTGGGACAGACTGGATTACTGCTACACTTACTGGCAAACCAGGGTAGGGGGTGGGCCTGGTGGGGGTTATTGTGGGTCGCTCCAACCTAGGCTGCAGCTCCCGCTGGTTTATGTGAGGGCCAAGTATGTGCTGGGCAGAACTAGGCTGGACTGCAACACCCATTGGTTCCAGTGGAAGTCGGGAGTGAAAACAGAACCAACCCAGCAACTGCAACCACCAGCTGATTGGAGCGATGGACGGTGCCGGGCCCTGTACTTGTTAGCACATACAAGAAGTTTCTTTGGAGATCTTCCTAATCTAAATGCTGGACTCAAAACCCTAACGAAGAAAAGAGAGAAGACAGAACGGGTCAACCAACCATCTCAGCTATGATGGACTATGTCAATCAGTGGATTTTTCAAAGCCCTCATAGTGCTTGGAGTGGCAAGATTGACAACGATTCATAACTGTTGCAATATCAAAACCACTTGAGCAAGAACCTCAGCGCATGCCCTACATCCGGGATCTGGGGAGGGTGGGAAAATGGGTGGGCCTTCTCCCTTAAATAACCCCCTTTAAACATGAAGGTAACAATATGGAAAACATACTAGTATTATCCACTTTCATGTAGCCCTTGAACCTTCTTACCCTAATTAACTATGTAAAGAATGTCAAAATAAAATTTTATAAAAATTAAAAAAAAAATAATAATTACTAAATGTACACGTCACATCACACCCTAAAAAAAGTCAACTGGTAAAAAATAACTTAAAAATAAAAATAAAAGGGGTGATATCCCCCTGAGACACTTTATGCCTAGCATTTTTAACACTTAATTTTAAAAATTTCACTCGGGAAGACTTTAATACTCCTGTTAACAAATATTCTCTAAATCACTGCCTTGGTAAGACAACTAACTGACCGGAACACTACTGTCCCTGGGCAGAGGTTCTGCTCTTGTCCCCACAGGATTCCCTGACTGATCCTCTGAAGAACTGCAGGTTTCTCTGTTGCTCATCTGGCTTCAGAAGTGCAGCAGTTCTCATGGAAACATCCCTGTCCCTGAAGAAAATGGATCTTCCTTAAAAACAGGAACTTCACAGGATGTAGCTGACAGCCAAGGCGCCATTTATCACTGTGACAACTGCCAAACTGCTGACATGGGGTCAACTTTAGAAGCTCTCATGTGAAGCAATCAACATGGTGCAATGTAAGGGGAAAATGTCTCCAGAGACATTGTTCCTAGCCATGGTTGCCATCACACTCTGTCCTCTGCTTCAGCTGTAAGCTGGGGTAGTAATCACACTTACTGGACCTACATTCCTCATTCCCCACTAAATTGCTCTGTCACATGGTGGGATTCAAGTGTTCTGGTATACGTCAATGATTCCACTTGGATTTCTGAGCCTTTTGATGACAAGGGCACTCTAATAAAGGAAGAAGGGATACAGTTAAATATAAATACGGGTTATGGTCAGAAGGGACTCCCATTTGCATAGGGTCACATTCTCACTGATTTAACCAGAACACAGGGCTTAACTTAATGCACTAAAAAATAAAATCAACAAGATCATAGGGAAACAAAGCTGGTGTAGCTTTTCTTGAGTCCATAGTTAATATACAGGGCTATCAGGCATAACTGTCACATGCTAGTTTATGATTCCATTGTATCATGGCTATTTTGGGTATCTTGTGTGGGACCAGAAATAAGGAGGATGTTTAATATTTCCTATGAAAATGTCATAGATCAAAGCCCTGTGGGCTCTGCCCATAGCTAGCTCAATGGAAGTTTATTGTGATTGAATCAGATTAACGAAACCATTGAGATTCATGTTAAATCATTTGATTCTATTGTTTGGCATGGAGGTGGCATGGCTGCTCCTTCCCCTTATATTCCTGGATACTTCCATCAGAACCACATTTGGAAATTAGTCAATGCTCTGGAACCCATGGCGGTTTGGATAGACTGTTTTCAACTAAACTGGAAACCTATCAGTGTCATTTACTAAAATGTTTTTAAAGATTTATTTATTTATTGGAAAGTCAGATATACAGAGAGGAGGAGAGACACAGAGGAAGATCTTCTGTCCGATGATTCACTCCCCAAGTGAGCGCAACGGCCGATGCTATGCCGATCCGAAGCCAGGATCCAGGAACTTCTTCCGGGTCTCCAACACAGGTGCAGGTTCCCTGCTTTCCCAGGCCACAAGCAGGGAGCTGTGGATGGGAAGTGGAGCTGCCGGGATTAGAACCGGTGCCCATATGGGATCCCAGGGCATTCAAGGTGAGGACTTAAGCCGCTAGGCCATGCTGCCGGGCCCCATTTACAAAAATTTAACTGTTTATACTCAAGCTTGTGTTAGCCTACCCTTTGTGTTGATGGTGGGGTCTATACATTGGAATCAATCTGTGAATTCTGTGTTATGCATGAATTGTTCTGTGTATACGTTACCCACAAATACTGTAAATTTCCCCCTGGGAAACTATATACTTTCTCAGGGCTCATGTGGGGTAGAGGATACTTGTTAGACTGGAAAGAGAATGGGAAGAGTCAGCATCTGTGTTCATTCTTCATACCTTGATTCAAGTGCTTAAAAAACAGGCTACTCAGTTTATAGGAATGTTAATTGCAGCCATAAGGCGGATCATTGCAATCACTATTGCTGCAGCTGTGGCTGGAGTAGCCTTGCATTAGGGAGTCCAGACTCTATGTTTTGTGCAAAATTGGCAAAAAGATTCAGAAGACTTATGGGTTTACCCAGAGACAAACTGATAATCAATTATATGCTGAGAGAGCCAGTTTGAAATCAACTGTTAGGCTGGGAGACCAAATAAAATTCATTAACCAGCAACTATCCCTAAGATGTGACTGGAATTATTCCACTGTATGAATGACTCCTGTGCCTTGACTGGGAACAGATTAAAAGACATTTGACTGATCATGGTAATATGTCATCTCAAATAAAGGAGCTTCAATCTACTATTATGGCAGCTTTTCAAGCCTAATTAAGTCTCATAATCTGGCAATCAGTTATTGAAAGATATAGATAAGGATGTTTTGACTCTTAGTCTCTTAATAACCATAAGTACTGAGGAAGAGGATTACGTTAATCATTTATGCTTTTTTGTATGTTTTTTGCTATCTATATGTAGTCAGGAAAAGTTTGTCAATATTCAGGTTAACTGCACACAATCACAAGGTGGTTCAACATATTATATTTCAAATGATCAGCTAGAAGAGATAACAACAGGACCAACCATGAACTCTACAAAGGTGCCAGTTCAGGTGAGACTCTTGGAAGAGCCTCTGGCTTATTTAATAGTTTTTGCTGTTTTTTTTTTTTTTTAAGATTTACTTATTTTTACTGGAAAGTCAGATTTACAGAGAGAAGGAGAGACAGAGGAAAGATCTTCCATCCACTGATTCACTCACTAAGTGGCCACAATGTCCGGAGCTGAGCTGACCTAAAGCCAGGAGCCTGGAGCTTCTTCCAATTCTCCCACAAAGGTGACAAGGTCAAGACTTTGGGTCATCCTCAACTGCTTTCCCAGGCCACAGGCAGGGATGGGAAGTGGAGTCACCAAAATTATAACTGGAGCATATATGGGGTTTCAGCATATACAGGGCAAGGACTTTAGCCACTAGGTTACCAAGTCAGGACCAGCTTATAAAATGTAATTGTCTGCTAACTTCAGTAACTCACTTTGCCTGAGATGTCATTGCAATAGAATTAACAGATGACCACTCTGATGTTGTTCACATAACATGACTGTTTGTATATTCACTTTGACTATAAAAACTCTGTTTTGCCTTCCCCTTGGTGCACTATCCTGCAAGATAGCTGCCACCTTGCTCCATAACAAATTCAATATTTTTTTCTTGAAAGGTTGAAAACTCTGCATTCTGATTTACAACAACTCACCACATCAACAAATTGAAGAGTGAAGACCATATTGCCATCTCAGTCAATGCAGAGAAGGCATCTGATAAAATCCAATACAACTTCATGCTAAAACCTTAAGCAAGATATTGCCTGGAAAGAACATTGTGTAACATAATCAAAACAATAAATGAAAGCCCCATGTCAGCATCACACTACATGGAGAAAGGCTGAAAGCTTTTCTGCTAAGATATGGATCTAGACCAGGCTGGCCATTTTCAATACTTCTACTCCATATAGTATTAGAAATCCTGGCCAGAGCTATTAGGCAAGAAAAACAAATTAAAGGAGTTCTAAACTGGAAATGAAAAAGTCAAATTATCAGTGTACACAGATGATAGGAGTCTGTACATAGCAGAAACATAAGACTATAGAGTATTGAAGCTTGTGGGAGAGTATGGCATGGCAACAGGATACAATATTAATGAACATAAATGAATTACCCTAGTATATACAAAACCCATGGCTGAGAGTGAACTTGTAAGTACAGCCCCCTTTAAAATAGCGGAGAGGAACCTTAAATACCTTGGAATTGATTAACCTAACTAAAGATGTGGAAGATCTCTACAATGAAAATTACAAAACATTTAAAGAAGAAATGGAGGAAGACACTGAAAGATGGAGAAATTTATCCTTTCCTTGATCTGCAAGATCAAGATCATTAAGATATCCATAGAACTGGGCCAGGTACAGTAGATTAGTGGCCAAAGTCCTTGCCTTGTACATGCCAGGATCCCATATGGGCACCATTTCGAATCCCTATGGCCCATTTCCCATCCAGCTCCCTGTTTGTGTCCAGGGAAAGCAGTCGAGGATGGCCCAAAGCCTTTGGGACTTGCATCTGAGTGGGAGATCCAGGAGAGGCTCCAGGCTCCTGGTTTCGGATAAGCTCAGTTCTGGCCATTGTGGCTACCTGGGGATTGAATCATGTGACACATCTTCCTTTCTGTCTCTCCTCTCTGTATATCAGACTTTCCAGTTTAAAAAAAAAATATTTTTTTGAGGGGTATGCCTTGGGATCTTGGTAGAGAGAACTTTGGCTGCTGGGAACACCCAGGCCGGGTTGGCCTCCATGCTTGGGGCCCTGACTACAGTCACCTCGATCATGTGATGAGCAGGCCTGGGCAGCCGGAGTGTCATTTCACACCAGGCCCCACCTGCTGGCTGCCCAGCGGTGAGCTCTGGGGCCTTGAGGGTTGGGATTGCTACCTAGATATGTCCATGAATAAGGCCACTGTGCGTCTGGGTGAGGAATCACTCCGGATGGACGCCCAATGACAGAGTAACTTTTCCTTGAAAGTCAGCAAGGGTACTGAGACCTGGGGGTTTAGAGGGAAGAGATCAGACAATCTGTATGGGTCAGACTGATACACCAGCCTACTTGTGAGTCCTGTGTAGAACTTGCTATCACCAAACAATGCTGACCACTACATGCCAGTCCATGTGAAAGCTAAGGCTGGAGGCCTGTCTAGCAGGACTAGATCCTAGTACCCAACAGAATGTCGGATCAAGGGAAGGGTCACATTTGGCAGGGCCATGACACTAACCAGCACACAAGAGAACCAGGTCCAGGGGTAGATTCTGTGGGGAATGTATGGGCCAAGCCCTGTGGAAATACAAGTCCCACTGGTTAGCTCAAGACTTGGGGTGGTGATGGACTGAGCTAGGTGTGACCATGGAACTTGCAATCACTCACAGGTAACGGATCCAATAACAGTCTGAGCAGTTGCAGCAGCACCCAAATGTGCATCCTAAAATAGGATGTGGGGTGGGCTGGGCTGCAAAGCTAACCAACTCATGCAAGACCAAGATGGAAGGGCAGACTATGCTGGGCACTGGCCTAACACCCACTACCATGTATGAGATTTGGTGGGAGTGAGTCAAGTGGGGAAACTTGGGAAACTCCCCTAGTGGGTTACAACTCTTACTGATGATCACACGGCCCAGGCCTGGGGGTCAAGAAAGCTGGGTAAAGGTAACTCTGACAGATGGCTAATGTGTGAGTTGGTTACGGAAGGGGGCACACTAGGCAGGACCAAGCAAACCTTAGCTCACAAGCAAGAACAGAAATCAGGATGGAGCACAGGTCATGCCAAGCTAGGTTCTTACACCAACTGGTCTGCATGAATCAGGAATGCTAGGTCACAGCATCTAAGGAAAATGACAAGACAGGTGAGGGGCTATGCCAAGCTGGATCAGAGCAACCACTGACATGCACACGATCTATGGCTGGGAACAAGCCTGGTTGGGAACCTAGGTGGACACACTGGCTGGGTTGTGGCTCCCACTGGTGAGTGTGGGGACACAAGTGGGGGCTGTGTTACGATCTGGATATGGCTGCAGTATCCAATAGCACAAGTGTGGACTGGGACTTGGGTGCACTGAGCCAGGCTAGACTCCAGTACCATCTGGTGCTCATGAGAACCAGAGTAGGGGTAGGAGGGACTAGACCAGGTCTCTGTCCCTACTGAGTCATCCATGAGCTGTGTCTGGTCATGGATGAACCTTGGCTGGGCTGAAACATCCAACAGTAAGAACTGGAATGGATTGAAGGCCATTCAGGAAATGTCCACCGTTCCTGCCAGGACAGGAGGTGAACTAAGTAGTGCTGGCCCATGGAACCACCACTATGTGCAAGACCTGGCACTGGGAGAGGTTCTGATGGAGAAGCTTGGGAAACTTCTCTGTCAGGACACAGTCTCTGCAGGTGAGCACAACAACCACAACAGGGAGCAACCCAGACCAGATAATATTACCCACCGACATACATTTGCAGACCAGGTTGAACCAGTACACATCACCCGCTGATGAATCTAGGCACCACAACAGACTGTGGGCCGGGACAGGTTTAGTTGCAACACATACCAGTTCACATTACAGCTGGGATTGTGGCCGGCTGGGCAGGGCTAGGCTGTAACCCTCACCAGCATCAGCGGAAATTGGGGGTGGGCCAGGCAGGCCAAGCTACAACACGCACTGGCAAATGCCAAGGCAAGGGGGGGATAGGCAGACTGGACCGCAGCACCCATCCAGCACACACGAGAACCAGGGAGGGAAGAGGCAAAGCTGGGAGGGGCAATGTGGAGGGCTCCCCTCCTGGACAGCCAATCCCACTGGAGAGTGTGAGTTGGAGTGGCACAGACCAGACCAGCCTGGGCTACAACATACGTGGACCACAAGTGAGCTAGATCAGGGAAAAGCCAGGCTGGGCTGACTGTTCCTATTGGGGCAAGCATAAATAGGAGTTGGTGAGGGTTGGCTGGCCTTTCCCACAGCATCAGCTGGCAGAGGTTGGCAGTGGGGGCAAACTCTATTAAACTCAACTGCAGTACCACCTGGAAAGTGCATGATCCAGAAGTAGGAGTGGCCCAGTAGGGAAACAATGGGTACCTCCCTCTGGGGTTATCACTCCCACTGGAGAGCATGAAAGCCAGGACTGGGGCAGCAGTGGATAGTCAGAACGGCACCTGTCAGCCTATGTGTGGGCTGGATGGTGGGCCTGGTTGGGTTGAACTAGCCTTCAATGCCCATTGACATGTATGAGAGCTGAATGGAATGTGGGACAGATGGGACAAGTCGGTGGTACATATGGGCAAGCCTGGGATGCAGAGCAATGGGAAGGCCTGGTGGGTGTTAGTGTGGGTCACTCCAAATAGGCTGCAGCTCCCACTGATTTATGTGAGGGCCGAGTATGTGCTGGGCAGATTCAATCTGGACTTTAACACCCATTGGTTCCAGTGAAAAACAGGGCTGTAAACAGAACTGACCCAACAATTGTGTAAGCTGATTAGGGTGAAAAACTGTGCCAAACCATGCATTGGCATGCACACACAAGAATCCAGTCTGGGATCACCTAGGATGAAGTTTCTTTGGGAATCCCCCAACTGAATTGCTGATCTCAGAATCCCAACATGAAGAGAAGTGCAGGTTACATGGTCTGAACATGGAGTGCATGTGTCAAAGCTAAGCCTCCTCAGAGGCTCAGATGACACAGTGGACAGCATATCCAGGTACACAGGGAGGATACAGCAGTCCATCAGAACCTGCAGATGACACCTAGTACCACAACAGAGGAAGGAACTAATTGATCTACTCTCCCAGCCAGGTGTTGGCAGTGAAAATCTGGGCAAACGGAGATTCTAAGGTGAACTATATAAGCCAGTGCATTCTGTAGAGATTTCACTATGTTTGGAAGGGTGAGATTGGCAGCAATTCAGAACTTGTGAACTATCGAAACCACCTGAGTTGGACCCTCAGAGCGTGCTCCACATCGGGGAACTGGCATGGGTTGGAGACTGGGTGGGGCTTCTCCCTTATCTGGGGTAATTCCTCCCTTACCCCAGATACAGAAAAGAATAATAATAATATGGAAACAATGGTCTTACCAACTTTCCTGCAGGCCTTGACCCTTTGTTCCCTTGTCAACTATGTAAAAATTATAACAATAAAAAATATATACTAAATAAATAAATAAATAAATCTTTTAAAAAATCCATAGTACTGAAAGTAATATACAAATTGAGGGTGATATGAATCAAAATTCTGAAAACATTCTTCTCAGAGCTAGAAAAGATCATACAAAAATCCATCTGGAAACAGAGAAGACCACAAACAGTAAAGCTATCTGGAATAACAAAATGAAGCTGAAATCACAATTCCAGATCAAGACATACTGCAGGGCAGTGGAATCAATACAGCCTGGAACTGGTACTGGTACAGAAGCAGAGACAAGATCAATGGACCAGGAAGCAATTAATTCTATCTTCATCCACAAGGAGGGCAAGGATCCAAATCTCTGGGCCAAATTCCACTGCCTTCCCAAGCACATTAGCAGGAATCTGAATAAGGAGCAGCCAGGAATCAATCTGGCACTGCAATATTCTATGCAGTATGACCAGCAGTGATCTAACACACTGTACCACAATGCCAGGCCCAAGGTTAGTCTTTTTGATTCATTACTATGAAAAACATTGCCATGTGCCTTTAACAAATTAATTCATTTTATAATCCCATTCTTAGAAAGACATGCACATTAATGTCACCTTTCTCCAAAAGCTCTTAGCTCTGGAACAATCATTGTAATTCATGTAATTTATGTGTGGCCATCCCTTACTGTTACACTCACATCAACATATAAATATACAACATAGCTTATACAGGAAATCACATTTAATGTCAACTGGAGTTAGATATTAAAATATAACCTATCACTTGAAATTTTGAAATAAGTCATTGTATCCTTTTATAATGTCAAAAATGATATAAATAGAAGTCACCAGAAAATTTGTAAATTTAACTCATTTTTTTCAATTCTGATCATCACCACCACCAATTTTCAAATACTTTTAACTTCTGAAAACTGTTGCCATAGTGATTTAGTTTCTGGTTTGCAGAACACAACCCAGAGTGCCTGGCTGAGATGCAACCATCATGCCAGATTCAATTATAGCTGACTGCACAAGCCCACTTGGAGCATCACTGAAATATGAAGTTCAAGTAGACACGTTCAGCTATGTTGGATACTTAGCTTAAGACATAGCTTCCAACTAATTAACAATTATTTCATTTATTTACAATGCAAAAAGAACTTATATCTAGTGGTTCATGCTCCTCACACACTTACAAGAGCCAAGCTAAGCCCATTCAAAGCTAGAAATGAGGAATTTCATCCATGCTTGCTCCCATATGGATAGTTAAAAATTTAACTAGGGGGTCTGGTGCAGTGGCCTAGCAGCTAGGCCTCTCCTTGAACATGCCAGAATCCCATATGGGCGCCGGTTCTAATCCTGGCAGCCCTACTTCCCATCCAGCTCCCTGCTTGTGGCCTGGGAAAGCAGCTGAGGATGGCCCAAAGCCTTGGGAACCTGCACCTGTGTGGGAGACATGGAAGGAGCAAGTTCAGCCTGGCTTCAGACTGGCATGGCACCAGCCATTGCAGTCACTTGGGGAGTGAATCATTGGATGGAAGATCTTCCTCTCTGTCTCTTCTCTCTGTATATCTGACTTTTCAGTAAAAATAAATAAATTAAAAAAAAAAAAAAAACTCAAGTAGGCTTTTGCTATCTATCCAGAAACATCAGCAAGAAGCTGCTAATTAGAAGTAGCCAAATCCTGATCTGGCACTCTTTAAACAAAATACTGGTATCTAAATCACTTGCTAACCTGCTGTGTTACCACACTTGCCTCATTAGCTGCCAGGAGTAACTTAGTCCATTATGTTACAAGAATTTGAGTAGTGAACCAGCTTATGAGTACTCGCTCTCCATGCTCTTTGTCCTTGCCTCTACAACAAAAACATACAAAAAGACAGGACCAGCGGTCAGTAGCTAAACACCTGCAGTGCTGGCATCCGATATGGGTGCCGGCTCGAGTCCCAGCTGCTCCACTTACAATCCATGCCCCTAATAGCTTGGGAAAGCAGTAAAGAATGGTCTAAGTCCTCAGGCCCCTCTACCCATGTGGGAGAACCAGGAGAAGCTCCACAGTCCTAACTAGGGCCAGCCCTCCTTCAGCTAATGAGGACATTTGTGAATGAACCAGCAGATGGCAGATCCCTCTCCATCTTTGTTTCTTTTCCCATAATGCTTTCAAATACAAACAAATTTTAAAATAATGTTTATTAAAAAAAAAAAGCCCAGTCCTCTGTGGACTTCTTCCTAATGCCTTTAATACTTCCATGCAAAGTCACTGCAAATGTGCTGCTTCCATACAGTCACCCACAGCAGAACTGCAGACGGACAAGGTGGGATCCACGTGTCCTCACGCTCATATACAGCCTCACCACCCCTGCAGGCCCCGGGCCCAACCTCCACTCCACTCAGCCAGAGCGTGGTTCTGGCCGCAGGGAACTGAGGACAGAAAAAGCAGTGATGTCACCTTCTGCTGGCAGTCAGCAGCAGGGGGAGTCCTGTGGTCTCACTTGCAATTACCGAGACTACAGGTTTCCTTTGACCTGGTCATGATGGGGTAAGTTCAAATAACATTGAGTCTTGCTGCCTTTATTGAATACTGAATTTTCTTCAAATATGTCTCTATTTGCTATCTCTCTTTTATGCCACTTTGAGAATCTTTGTGAGAATCTTTCTTTAAAATATTTTTATCAGGGGTGTCATAGAGACAAAGCAGGTTGAGCCACCACTTATAATGCTGTCATCCTGTTAACAGAGCACCAGTTTCTACACCAGCCACTCTGCTTCTGATCAACTTCCCGATGAGACCCCTGAAATGGCAGTGACAGATATTCGAGATTGAACCCCTGATACCTACATGAGAGCCCCAATGGGGATTTCTTGCTCCTGGATTGGACCTGACCAAGCTTCGACCTGGAGACACTGGGTCCATGGTGGGAGTGACCTGGTGATAGAGGGTCTCGCTGTCCTTTCCACTCTCTCATGTGTGCTTGCCTATTCTCCAAATTTACATGTCTCTAAATGCCGCAAGTAGAACATATTAGATAAAAGAAAATTAAATTCAATGATATGTCTCCAATTAATGACCCACATAATCTGTGTGTGGGAGCCACAGAGATGGTCTGGATCATCCAAGCTGCTGTGGCAGAAGCTGGTTATCATACAAGGTTGCATGTTCGGGGCATCTAAACTCAGAAGAGCCCTTTGAGGCATGCAGATAAGGAGGGCAGGGCTCCTCTGGGAGAGATGAGCAGGATGGGTCCCTTGTGACGTTTTCTTTTGCTTGAGTCAGGCCAAGCTTTGAAAATATTAAGAATATAATTTTTAATCTAATAATTACAATATAAATTGTCATATTAATCTTTTTTTAAAAGATTTATTATTTTTTTTTTTTGCAAAGTCAGATATACAGGGAGGAGGAGAAACAAAGAGGAAGATCTTCTATCCAATGATTCACTCCCCAATTGGCCACAATGGCTGGAATTGCACTGATCCAAAGCCAGGATCCAGGGGGTTCCTCCAGGTCTCCCACACAGGTGCAGGGCCCCAAGGCCTTGGGCCATCCTTGACTGCTTTCCCAGGCCTCAAGCAGGGAGCTGGATGGAAAGTGGAGCCACCAGGATTAGAACTGGCATCCACATGGGATCCTGGCATGTTCAAGGACTTTAGCGACTAGGCTACCACACTGGCCCAATTCTTTTTAGTCTTGTAAATATCACCCCTAGTTCACTAAACTGGCAATATCATTGCATGTGTTGACAAACACACCTATGATAAGTTTGAAGGTCTTAGTATAATAGTTACTTGTCAAACAGCAGAAAACCTTCATTGATTTATCATTGGGTCAGTTTAGTAGATAATGTAGGAAAATAAGCAGCATTAGCTAATACTGTGTTACAATGGTATTAGGTTTCTCTTTTTGGAAATGCATCATTCCATGTTTCATTTAGTCTCAAGTGTTACTTTCCAGTGCGATTGATTTAAGTACGTGCTGGTGTGGATGCCTGGCAGACATTCCAGAGAGCCATACAGCAGAAGACTCCCCTGCCCCCATTCACATGCAAGAGCCTTGCATGGGACTAGAGTTTTGGAAGACTGGACATCAGAGTTGGATGTTTTATAATCCCTTGGGATGTTGCCTAACCCTGTACTCCCCACAGTAAGGCTCATAAGTGGCTGGTGCTCTGAACCTCTGTGGGTGAGCCTGACACTGTATAAACTTAGTTAACCATTACCCCGCACTCTACTCTGCGCCTATGTTTTCAACAATGAAGTCAAGAATAATCATAACACTAACCCACTTCAGAGATGGCTTTCTTTAGAGCAGTTCACTGGTTCCTGTCTAACTACTATGGACATAAATGTGTTCCCCTAAATTTTAAATCATGAAGGGTAGACCACCAATGTGACCCTACTTTGAGACAGCAGTTTTAAGAAGGCTGCCACCAGAAAATAATATAAAAACTGTGAAGCCCTTTTTAAAACTGACTCAGGTTCCTTTAGAAAAGGTTGCACATGGATAGAGTAAACACCACGTGAGGTAGAAAAAGACTGAGGCTGTGAGTTAGCCAAAGAGAAGAGACCTCAGGGGGAACCAAGCTTATCACCGTATTGCTCTTAAATTTTCAATCACTGGGCCTGGTGTGGTAGCCTAGTGTCTGAAGTCCTCTCCTTGCACACACCAGGATCCCATATAGATGCCAGTTCTATCCCAGCTGCTCCACTTTTCTTCCAAGCTCCCTGCTTGTGCCCTGAGAAAGCAGTATAGGATGACCCAAAGCCTTGGAACCCTGAATCTGCATGGAAGACCTAGAAGATGATCCTGGCTCCTGGCTTTGGATCGGCTCAACTCCAGCCACTGTGGCTACTTGGGGAGTGAACCAGTGGATGGAATATATTTCTGCATCTCCTTCTCTCTGTATATATGCCTTTCTAATAAAAATGAACAATTTTTTAAAAGATTTATTTGAGAGAAATGCAAGGGGTCACTAGGGACTGCTAACAGAAATTATAAACAAACAAGCTGTTAGAAATGGTTGAATTCTGGAGCCTACCAAACAGAATCACAAAGACATTAAAAATCTGACAAGGGGGCAGTGCAGTAGCCTAGTGGCTAAAGTCCTCACCTTGAATGCACTGGGATTCCATATGGGCACCAATTCAAATCCCAGTTGCTCCTCTTCCCAACCGGCTCCCTCCTTGTGGCCTGGGAAAGCAGCTGAAGACAGCCCAAAGACTCAGAACCCTGCATCCACGTGGAGACCCAAAAGATGCTCCTGGCTCCTGGCTTCTGTGGGCTAGCTCTGGCCATTGGGGATCATTGGATAGATGATCTTTCTGTCTCTCCTCCTCTCTATAAATTTTGTTTTTCAATAAAAATAAAGAAATCTTTAAAGAAAAAAAAAACCTGATACAATCAAGAGTAAGTAACAACATTGAATCAGGAATAAAAACTGCAAACAAAAGGTCAATAGCAGATGTCTTCACTACTAAATTCTATCAAACTAACACCAAAGATTCCAGAACTAATATAAAAATATGAAAGGAAAAAAAAGTCCCAAATTTATTCTGCACCTAACAATACTTAGATTCCAAAACTAGACTGAATCACCTGCTGGGAGATTTAAAATTCAATTTTAAATTGAAAGATATAATGTAATTACTTCTTAATGTTTCTTCTGAAATAACTTTTCATATCCTAGAATAGCTAAAAAAAATCATAAAGTATGCCTGATAAAAATAGAGGTAAAATTATTAACATAATATACATAAAAAGAATCCAATTACACACCAATAAACTCACACATAATAATTAAGGTGCATCTAACTTCAGGATGTAGAAAATGGGCCAATAAATGAAAATCAACAAGCCAAATATTTCACATAAGCAGGATGGAAGATAAGCATAATTGAAATAATCTTTTAGAAAACTGTCAATAAAATTCAGTATTTTGTAATACTTACATATATGTAAGTTGTGCAAATCTACAAATATTTACAGATATACCCCAATATACCACAACTGAGGTATAAGTATACCTCAGTAAAGTATCTACAGATGACAAACCTATAGCCATCATACAACTGAATGCCAAAAAAATCAAAAGCTCTAAAATATGCAATAAAATTAAAATGCCGACATTTCATTGTTATGCAATTTAATATTTTCCCAAAGGAGGTAGGCAAGGGAAGGAAATCAAAGACACGGAAGCAGAAATGCAGATACTCAATCCTTTTTGTTTTTAAGTATTGTTCCCCTACATGTATTAGTAGTGAAACCTAATGATTTCCAAGATGGCATTTAGCCATTAAAAACAGTAAAATATCATTATGTGCTGCAAAATAGAATCAACTATTAGATGTATTACAATAGATGTAATAGGGCTCAGCGTGGTAGCCTAGGGTCTGAAGTCCTAACCTTGCAAGCACCAGGATCCCACTTAGGTATCGGCTCGTGTCCCAGCTGTCCCACTTCTCATCGAGCTACTTGCCTGTGTGCTCAGAAAGCAGTTGAGGATAGCCCACAGCCTTGGGATGCTGCACCCACCTGGGAGAATCAGAAGTTCCTCGCTGCTGGCTTTGGATCAGCGCAGCCTGGCACTTGTAGCCACTTGGAGACTGAAGTAGTAGATGAAAGATCTTTCTCTCCTTCTCTCTGTAAATTCGACTTTTCAATAAAAATAAGTAAATCTTAAAAAAAAACTGAATATTATAAAATAATGCAAATGCAGAAATAAATCTAGCATATTATTGTACATACAAACATCAAAAAATAATGGGTGCAAAATTAGGATGTGATTATTACAGGTGAAGAATGAGGACTGGGGATAGGAAGGAGATGGAACTGGTAGCGAAAGAACATGTGACAGAAGGAACAAGATCCAGTGTTCCATCACAGTGTGTGGCGGTTACAGTTCACAATCTGACAAACTTCAGAAAGTGGAATGAAAGGCCTGGTACACCGTAACAGTAAAGATGAATGGAAAGCCTGGCTACCCGGCTTACTCGGCTCATGCTGCATGTATATTCAAATACTGCACTGTACCTTATGGTAGCATTCATTAACATGCTGATCAAAATTTACTAGAATTTTCAAAAAATCAGAAATCACCCCTTCACACACTATCTAAATGAAATTTAACAGTTCCTATCTACAGAGTATAAAATATGGTTAGTGCTCTTTTAAGTCTTTATCACTTTTTTTCTTTTTCTTTATATTTAGTTCCATATCCCATTCAAGGCAAGGATTTTAGCCACTAGACTATCACTCCAGGTCCTTTTTGAAAAACAATTTATTTATTTGCTTAAATGTGAGCATTAGAGCAAGAATCAAAGCCAGACAGATTGAGAGAGCTTCCCTCGATTTGTTCACTCCCCATGTGGCCACAATAGGCAGCAAGACGCGGGCCCAAACCAGGAGCCTGGAACTCCATTGAGCTCCTCCACAGGGGTGCAGGTGTCCAAAGAATTGGGACATTTTCTGCTCTCTTCCAAGCACATTAGCAGGGAACTAGATCAGAAAATGAATATAAGACTATAACCAGTCCATTCCACTACATGGCATGCTGGCAATGTAACATGTTACCTCACATCTGTTACAAACTCTTCTAATCAAAAATCAGGGTTGCTTTTCCCATTGAACCTCTTGCTCATCCCATACTTGATTTACAAAGGTATTACCTGGCATTTTGTAAGTGTCACTGTTGGAAAACTAACCTTGAACTTAGGTGGAAAAATAGTTACATTTTAGTTACAATGTTTCTATTCACTTGAAAGGAAGAATGACAGAAAAACAGATGTTTCATTCACTGCTTTATTTCTGAATGGTTTTCACAGCTGTGGCTGTGTCAGACTGACTCCAAGTCCCACAATTCCTCTTGTGTCTCATATATGGGTGGGAGATTTGCAAGCCCTTATGCCACCACCAGCTGCTTCTCAGATGCATTAGTAGGAAGCTGGACTGAAAGGGTGGAGTAGGGCCCAGAGCGATGACATAGTGGTTAAATTCCTCGCCTTGCACGCTCCGGGATCCCATATGGGCACCGGTTCTAATCCCAGCAGCCCCACTTCACATCCAGCTCCCTGCTTGTGCCCTGGGAAAGCAGTTGAGGACAGCCCAAAGCTTTGGGACCCTGCACCCGTGTGGGAGACCTGTAAGAGCTTCTGGCTCCTGGCTTCGGATTGGCTCAGCTCCAGGAGTGAACCATTGGACAGAAGATCTTCCTCCCTGTATCTCCCCCTCTCTGTATCTCTGCCTTTATAATAAAAAATAAATATTTTTTAAAAAAAGAAAAAGAAAGGAAGGAAGGAAGGAAGAAGGAAGGAAGGAAGAAAGAAGAAAGAAGAAGGAAGGAAGAAGAAGAAAGAAAGAAAGAAAGAAGAAAGAAAGAAAGAAGGAAAGAAAGAAGGAAAGAAAGAAGAGAAGGAAAGAAAGAAGAAAGAAAGAAGAAGAGAAAGAAAGAGAAAGGAAGAAAGGAAGAAAGGAAGAAGGAAGGAAGGAAGGAAGGAAAGGAAGAGAAGGAAGAAAGAAAGAAAGAGAGAAAGAAAGAAAGAAAGAGAGAAAGAAAGAAAAGAAAGAAAGAAAGAAAGAAAGAAGGAAGGAAAGGAAGAAAGGAAGAAAGGAAGAAAGGAAGAAAGGAAGAAAGGAAGGGAAGGGAAGGGAAGGGAAGGGAAGGGAAGGGAAGGGAAGGGAAGGGAAGGGAAGGGAAGGGAAGGGAAGGAAGGGTGGGTGGAGTAGCCAGGACTTGAATTAGGTGCATTCAAGTGAGATGGATTCACTCCACCATACCCATACCTGTCTTACCCTGTTTTATTCATTTTTATACTGATGTCAAATTACAGGTAAGGTATTCAAAATTTAATTAATGTATCTCAGTTAACAACAGTAATAAACATACACACACACACAAGATGAGTGTTTAGCCCAGCAGTCAAGAAACTTCTAGCTTACATTAGAATACCAGGGTCACATTCCTAGTTCTGATCTTGATTCCAGCTTCCTACTAAAGCAGACCTGGGGAAGCAGTGATGGCCTCAGGCACTGGGTTTGTGCTACCCACAGGAAGAACCTGCACTGGGTTCTCAGCTCCCAGCCGAAGCCCTGAGACACACTTGGCAGTTGTGGACACTTAAGAAGCAAACCAGTGAATTGGAAGTCTAATTTTCTCTCACATTCTCTTAAACAAATAATACAGAAATTAATCAGGCAAAAAGTTCAACATGATTTAGATGTCAGGTCATTCAAAAAGTGTTTGGCATCAAATGAGGGCACATTCATTCTCTATTCGCATATCATTTAATATATACATCTTTATTCAAAGTGATATCACCAACAATGAACAACATTGTTTCAATTTATAATAACTAAAAGGAATGACAGAAATTATATACAGGATAGGTGAAAAAATTGGGACCATAACATACCTGAACTTCCCAAGGAATAGTACAGTGTTATTTAAAATTGGGTTTAGATTATAGGCAATGAACATTGCAGACCTACATAAACTATACAAATAAAAATTTAGGAGGCACACATCCTTTACATCTTAATGACAGAAAATAAAATCCAATAAGGTGCTCAAATAAAATCAGGTGTGGGAATCTGGTGGTGTGGTTGAGAAAACACTCCGAAGACCCTCATTCTGCACTGGAATTGCTTTGTTTGTCTCATGACTCCACAACAAACTCCATCTTGCTGCTACCGCACTCCCCGGAAGCAATCAGCGAATTTCACAAGTGAGTCTTTGCGACTGCTCTCATCGACACAGACGGAGTTCCTGGCTCCTATTTTTGACCAGGCCTTGGCACAACTTTGCAAGAATTTAAGGAGTTAACTAGAAAATGACAAATCACTCTGTCTCCAAGACTTACAAATAAAATACCTGAATAATAAATATTTTTTAAAACTATGAGAAAAAAAAAAACAATTTGAAGGGAAGAATTGGCATGGATGTTTGGTGCAGCTTTTCACACATAATTTTGAGGACCACAGGCTTCTCCCCAGTGATTCTAAACAGAGCAGCATATTATGTAGAGGAATCAGTACAAGTTCCTGCTCACAGTATAAGTTAGTGGCAACTACTATTTAGCAAAGTTATCACACAGAGAATTCAGTTAATACTAGATGAAAAATATTAAGTCAAATCAACTCCTAGAGAATCACAAAATAAATAAATGTACATGAAGAAACTGTGAAACTCCAATCCTTCTACCTTACCAATGCTTTATACAGCATCAGAATTTATCATGATTTGTAACATGAGAATATTGTCCCATATGTAAAACACTTGCTATGAATCAGCATATGAGAAATAAAAAGCAAGAAAAATATTGTCATCAGTATAAAAAAAGCCAAGGCCAGCATTGTGGTATAATATGTAAAGCTATCAATTATAACACCACTATCACATATGGAATCAGCTGTTTCATTCCCAACCCAGCTCTCTGTTAATCAGCTGGGAAAATTAGTGGCAGATCATCCAAGTGCCTGAGCCCCTATAACCCACATGGAACACCTGGAGGAAACTACTGGTTCCTGGATTCAGCTTGGTCCAGCACTGGTCATTCTGGCCACTGGGGGAGTGAAGCACTGGATTGTCGCTGTCCCGCAGCAATGCACTTGGTACATGGAGCCGATAATAACACGCTAATAACACACGTGGACCCTGACTGATGGTCAAAGCTGAGGATTATTAGTGGCATCAGACTTTATACATTGAGGGTCATATGAGATAATGGAGGAAGAATTGAGCTTATCAACAAAGCCCATCAACAGTTACTATGCTTTTATTTGGAACTCCTTTTGTCTTGTATATTCCACCAAGTGTTCTCACACACATACTGCAGAGTGAGGCCACCAAGGTCTGGCTACTGGCCCCACTCCCGCCCTGGGGGCCTCAACAAATATTATCCAATCAATTGTAATCCTGTGTTCGCTGACCTTGTAGGGTCACAATGTCCTCCTACACTCAATAGATGGTCTTTGTCTCTTCTAATTTGCAGCTTTTACTGAAAAATAAATAAATGTATATTTTTAAGGGTTATTTACCTATTTGAATCACTTCTCGGGCTTTGGCTAAAATCAAGTGTATTTACTTATTTGAAATGCAGAGAAAAATATTCCATCTGCTGTTTCACTCCATATGTGACAGCAATTGCTGACCCATGCCAAAGCAAGGAAATTAGAGCTTCTTCTGGGTGTCCTGCCAGCGGCAGAGACTCGAGCACTTGGGACACATCAGGCTGCTTTCCCAGATTTACTAGTGAGGAGCGCAACTGTAAGAAGCAGTCAGATCTTGAACTGGCACCCATATGCAGGTAGCAGCTTGATTTGCTGTGCCATCACATTAATGAAGAAATAAATTTTAGGCAATCAAACACATCAGATAGAACCAGGACTTAGTCACCTCTGCAGACGCAGGTAAGAAAGACCAAGACTTGAACTCAAAATGCTTTTTTCCTCACCCAGGCATTAGGTTTACATTGTTTACAGTCCTACTGAAAACTTGGCAGAAAATAAAGTTGACAAGAATTGTCTTATCTTTCGCTGGGATTATTGAATAAATTCGGGTTCTATGCAAAGAAAGAAGATGTAACATTCAAATCAGGGCAATAAGTCCTACATAAGTGATCCAACTGTAAATCAAGGCACAAGGACATGACAGAGAATGAGCTCTAGGAAGCAGCCTTACACTTCACAGGGAGTTCCACTCAGAAACTTACCCAAGTTCTCAGGCCTTGGGGATCACTCTGAGGACACAGTGCCCTGGGGGCTCACTTCACTGATTGACCGAATTCTAAGAAGCCAGAAATGCAACAATCTGGTCCTGGAAGCTCCTCACAGCCTGGAGTGTCCAGCATCTTAGCTCTCTGCTGCAACCACACATTCAAAACCAAGTGATGGTTGTGACCACTGAGATTTTACTATTATTATTATTTTTAAAGATTTATTTTATTTTTATTGGAAAGGCAGATATAAAGAGAGGAGAGACAGAGAGGAAGATCTTCCATCCGATGATTCACTCCCCAAGTGAGCGCAATGGCCGATGCTATGCTGATCTGAAGCCAGGAACCTCTTCCGGGTCTCCCACACGGGTGCAGGGTCCCAAAGCTTTGGGCTGTCCTCGACTGCTTTCCCAGGCCACAAGCAGGGAGCTGGATGGGAAGTGGGGCTGCAGGGATTAGAACCAGCACCCATATGGGATCCTGGGCATGCAAGGCGAGGACCTTAACCACTTGCGCCATTGTGTGGGGCCTGAGATTTTTTATTATTATTATCAGATGTGTTATGTTTGCTTAATACCAACTTACCACCAATTACAAAACAAGTCAATTATTTCATCATCTAGTGTTACTAGAGACCACGGAGTCAAGGCTCAACCTCAATACAAAGGTGCAGGATAAAATTAGCGGACAACAAGTGTTAGCTCTTTCTGGGTTTTGTCACCTTTAAGAATTCATCTATGGACCCCACCCAGAGCTATCTCCTTAGCTTATCTAGGGTCTGGTAGGTCCAAGTTCCATAGAGTCAAGGTGACTCTTTTGTCTCAGTAAACCTGCATGTTCTTCAGAGCCTTGCACCACATATTGAGCACAACAGATACTTTTTATTAAACCAGTCAAATACATTCACAAATTTGTAAATACTCCAGGCCACAAAAATTCCACTTTAACAAAAATCCTTTGTTGGTACAAACTGCCTCTGACTGAATCCACTTGTGGGTGTAAAATGAAACTGCTGTATATCCCAACCACATTGTCCTAGGATTTACCTGGGTCTTTGCAAAGGTTTCACTCCTTAGGCAAGGCTAAGTGAACCTAGGCATCAATTATTTCTGCGTTGCCCCTTAAGTAATCAGCTTCTAATTAGTTGATACCAATATGTCAGCAAGGAATGGAAAGAAAGTATTAACACTGCCTGGGGCTAACCATATAAAACAGAGGGAACACAACAGATGCCCTCCAGCTTTAGGGCAGCATTCTATCATTGTACTGCTATCTTTCAGAGGCAATGAGAGAGTCAAGATAAGTTGGTCATGTTTGTTACAAAGGTTTTTCAAACTCAGCAAAACAAAAAGAGAAAGGTATTATCAAGAAACATGCAAATTTTCCAAGGGGAATCACAAAGTGAGAGCATTCTGATAAAGTGTCTGCACTTCAGTTAGGTAAAAGGGAGATGTACCAAGACCTTTAAGCTTCATCTAATGTTATTTATTGTGCACAGAGATAAAGGCAGACATTTTCATCCAATGTCTCACTTTCCTCATGCCTGCAACAGGCGAGGCTGGGACCAGGCTGAAGCAACAAGACTGAAAATAAATGAGAATTTTCAAAACCTAAGCCACTATGTGCATTAACTTCACACTGCATTTGAACAAAACTGGAACCTATACATTCTGATAAAGCCATGTGAGTCCCAAATGTCATCTTAAGCACTGTCACACTCAGACAGGGCAATGATAGCTTACTGTGTGTGTCAGGTGGGCAGCCACTGCTTTTCTCTTATGCCTAGTGGTCACAGAAAACAGTCCTTTTCCAGAGCTTGTTGGGAGCCATATACTATAGCCATACTGAAGCCATTTTGAATATAGATCTAGGTCAGTGGAAAATACCAGTTAGCAAATGCAAGAGGAACCAAGTCTTAAGACACCCTGCAGTTTCCAGATTACCTAGCAACCCACCCTGCTCTGACTACCCTTGGTGCTCATAACAGGATGCTGGCTTATGCCCTACCAGCCAGCATCCTCTTGTGAGCATAAGGGGGTTTTAGAAATACCTGCCAGCATTCTCTTGCAAGCATAAGGGAGTTTTAGAAATGGCAACTCAGAAAGAGCTGTGAAAGCCCCCGGACCCTACTTCCTCTTCTCCTCACCCATAGGTCCTGTTTTGCAGAGTACAAAGGCTTGTGTGTGAAAAATAAAATTTGGTCAGATTGATCAGACATACTGTCCTGCTGTCCATTTCTTGTGTCTCTTGTCCCCCATTCTCTCCTAGGTTGGCTGCAACCCCTGTTGACTGTCCTGCTGGACGAGACAATAGCTAATGGTTATTTTGTGGGGGAAAAACAAAGATAAATGACTAAAGTTGAATGAAATGTATCTTGGGGAAACAGTGGATTGTGTTGTGATTTTTCAGGGCAGAAGTCAGCTCTTGGCATTATGAGCAGTTCTGGACATTTAGGGATTTGTTCCCTGCCTCAATGCTCTCTGCAGAACCTGACTTATCCCCCTCCAAAATTCATGGGACGTTCATTCCCAATTACGAGAACTTAAGCAGTGGGGACAGGTGGCACCATATCAAAAGCCATCAGGATAAATCGAGCCAGGCAGCTTGTACCTGAATGGCTTATTCCTCGGTTCTTCCATAGAAACCCCTTTGGGGTAGTCCCTGCTGCACCCCGTTATTTGTCTGCAAGGTCTCTATGCCACCCCAGGCTTCTGCCAACCCGATGCTGCCCCTCAACCTTGGAGCAAAGCTGTGAGGTAAACTGCTGGGGTCTGTGCTGGTCTGACATTGGAACAAGGTGACTGTGAGCCCCTTAGGAGGAGCTACACTGAGGACTTAGCTGTGGGCTCCACACGCTGTTTTGCAACAAAATTAGGACCAATTTTTAAAAAAGAAAATCCGGCCCAACATGAAGTTGGAACTGTCCCTGGACACTCTCCCCTCCCCTCCGCACGATTTGGAAAAATGTGAGTCCTGAAGGTTCAAGGTCAATAATGGAGAGTGAGGCCACCAAGGTCTGGCTACTGGCCCCCCTCCCGCCCTGGGGCCTGAGGAGACGCTCTCACACACTCACCACTTCCCAGCGTCTAAGGAGTCGGGCATCCTTCCCAGGGCGCCTGAGCTGGAGGACGGTCACGGGCAGCAGGAGCTGCAGAGCCTGGAGCCTCTCACCGGCAGAGCAGGTATCGGGGCGGGACGGCTGCACTGTCCCGGGCTTCTCTCTGCCCGGGACCTCTCACAGCAGAGCAGGTCTCGGGGCGGCAGCGCTGCACTGTCCCCGGCTTGTCCACAGCAGAGCAGGATTCGGGGCGGGAGCACTGCACTGTCCCGGGCTTCTCTCTGCCCGGGACCTCTCAGCAGCAGAGCAGGTCACGGGCAGCAAGGGCTGCGGAGCCTGGAGCCTCTCACGAGCAGAGCAGTTCTCGGGCCTCTCGCGAGGAGAGAACGGTCACGGGCAGCAGGGGCTGCACTGTCCCGGGCTTCTCTCTGCCCGGAGCCTCTCACGAGGAGAGCAGGTCCAGCGGCCACGGCTGCACGGTCCTGGGCTTCTCCCACAACAGAACCAGGAAGTTGGCACCAGGAAACAAGCAGTGTGCTTCTGCAGGGCTTCCTGGGCGCGCGTGATTGGACCGTTCGCAGACCGTCAGAGGAGGCGCAGCCAATCAGAATCACACGGGTGTGAGGGCGGGAGGGGAGTGAGATTTGCCTCAGCGCTGAAGCTTGAGCCTCCCTGCCGCAGGGGGCGCTGTCGGCTCAGAGAAGTCCGCCTGCTGGCGGCTCTCCTGCCCTGTCTGTCCGCGAACTCCGAAAAGTGTGCCAACCTTCACTGAGCCTGCAGCAGATTCTTTCTCCTTTGTATCGGCCCTTTCCCGTTAGGTCGTTTGACTTTTTTTTTTTTGCGAGAAATGCCTGCTAGATATTTGAAATAAAGATGTTCAAATGCAGAGCTCCTGCGTTAGGCACTGCAGGTCCTGGCTAGAGCCCTGCGCCCAGAGCCCCAGGAAGACGCTGCGGCGCCGGGGCGGCCTGGGAGACCTGAGGCCCCAGTGCTGCTGCCTGGAAGACGCGAGGACGCAGTGCTGCTGCCTGGGAGACCGGAGGACCCAGTGCTGCTGCCTGGGAGACATGAGGACCCAGTGCTGCTGCCTGGGAGACACGAGGCCCCAGTGCTGCTGCCTGGGAGACGCTGCGGCGCCGGGGCGGCCTGGGAGACCTGAGGCCCCAGTGCTGCTGCCTGGGAGACACGAGGCCCCAGTGCTGCTGCCTGGGAGACATGATGCCCAGAGCCCCAGGAAGACGCTGTGGCGCCGAGGCGGCCTGGGACACCTGAGGCCCCAGTGCTGCTGCCTGGGAGACACGAGGCCCCAGTGCTGCTGCCTGGGAGACATGAGGCCCCAGTGCTCCCAGGGCCGCTCAGGGTCGCTGTGAGAACGGACAGTGCTGGCGCGGACAGGCCAGCGACCACAGGCGGGTGGATTTCCTGTCTCGCTTTGCTGCGGGAAATGCACAGCAAAGGCAGACCCGACAAGCAGGGGTGCACCTGCGCGGGGCGGGCGGGCCTGGGGGGCAGGCGGCACCGGGTGATGCTAGGCCGGTGCGGCGGGAGAGGCGGGGAGAGGGGGGAGAGTGGAAGGGAGAGCCTGGGAGAAGCGCGGGGAGAGGGAGGGAGAAGCGGCCAGGGCGGGGAGGGCGGGGAGGCGGCCTCTGCCTGGCCCTCGGGGATCGCCCGGCCTGGGAGAGGCGGCGGCTCCGCCCTCGGCCCTTGCTAGGCTGCTTCACTTCCCCGCCCGCCTCCGGCCGCCCCTGCAGCTGCACTCATCACGTCTCTTCCTCCTCCCGCGAGTCCCGTCTCTGCCCTCCGCAGGCTGCTGCCCGCTGCCGGGTGAGGACAGCCTCGGGTTCCTCAGGACTCGGGAGCCCAGGCGGGGGTGGAGCCCTGCTGGCCTCAGGGTCCGGCACCTTCATCCGGGCATTCGCCCAGTGCCACCGCCATCTTCGTTGTGACGCCCACGGACGGGCTGGCGGAGGGAGGGCTGAGATGGCGGCCCCAGGAGGATGCAGGTTGCTGATGGCCTGGCGGAGGGAAGGGCCGAGATGGCGACCCCAGGAGGATGCAGGCGCTCTCCCGGCTGCTGAGGGCGGCTTCATCCACCACACTGTGGCGCCAGCCTCTGTGCTGCCTGGCTGGCTTTGTAAAATGCAGAACTGAAAAACATTTGAAAATACAGTGTATACATTAATCTTTTCAATCTCATTTATCTTACTAGTGTTAATTTCCTGATCTGTATTTTTTTAAAAGATTTATTTTTATTATTATGTTTTAATTGGAAAGGCGGATATACAGAGAGGAGAGACAGAGAGGAAGATCTTCCGTCCGATGATTCACTCCCCAAGTGAGTGCAACGGCCGATGCTATGCCGATCCGAAGCCAGGAGCCTCTTCTGGGTCTCCCACGCGGGTGCAGGGTCCCAAAGCTTTGGGCCGTCCTCGACTGCTCTCCCGGGCCACAGGCAGGGAGCTGGAAGGGAAGTGGGGCTGCCGGGATTAGAACCGGCTCCCATATGGGATCCCGGGCGTGCAAGGTGAGGACCTTAACCACTTGCGCCACCGCGCCGGGCCCCTGATCTGTATTTTAATGTTCCATATCTGTTTCGTATTAGTACATAGTAACTTGCTTAAGTATCTATCTCATCGTTTTTGGTTTTGGTTTCTGTTGGAATACCTCCATACATAAAAGGATTATTAATATAAATTTATAGTTCTTAAAACTTGACCACTATGCATGTAATTTCCTGACTGTTTAATTTCCTGTGTGAGACTGAGGAACTAAAATAAGAGCTAAGTAGTACTGAAGTGTGCTGATACATGAATTAAGAAAATAGTGTGCTAAGCAATAGATAAATAGTACTAGAATGATATTAACAAGGAACAGTATTGGGGAGTAGTATTAAGAAATAGTTAAATGAATGTCTGGCGATAAAGAAAATCAACTTAGCGGCAAAAATATGCACATATTAGAAGAAAACATTAGGGATAGCATTAAATGGGTAACTAGGAATAAGGTGATTTAAGCACACATGTAAATGTTAAGAGATAGCAATTAGTAGCGAGTTGGATAAGTAATGGTAATTAGAATATAGGAGAAGTGATATTAAAGTGATGCTGATTGATGGCTAAGCTAACCACTAATTCTGGCTGCGGTAATGAGAGCTTGCTTCGCTTGCTGTAAGGAGAACCAAGCTAAAGCCATGACAGGCCTCTGGCAGGCCTCCGACAGGCTAAGCCTAAGTTTCTGTCCCTAGAATTGAGGCAGCCGATTCCCCAACGTGGGCCACCACACACCCTAAACAGAGCCAACGAATCAGAGGAGACTTGAAAGGTCCCAAGTCGTCAGGTGGTCATGGTGATAGAGTCTGAGAGCTGGGTGGGCACGGATAAGAAAGACTGACCAACAGAGTGGTCACGAGTGATACAAACTGACCAATTACAAACTTGCCAATGTCTGTTTGTAGAATCAATGGCCCATTCCTAGAATTGCAGCCAAAACCCTGTATGAATTATGTGAAGTATATGGTCGGGGTCCTTGTCAAGACTCCACTGTGTTGGATGAGTCTTGAACCTTAGCGCTCTAGCAATAGTTCCTTTGCCTTTGCATTATCTCGTGTAGAACTCTTCTGTTCAAGGCGGTGGGATAAATCCCATCCCAACACCTGATCATGCATTCACAATAAGAGACAAAGTGAGAAGACATCTTGTCTAGGGTTATATATTGGCAATACTGGTCATTACAGATGCATGGTATCCTATCTTAATTATAAGGAAATGAGTATTTTCTGTTCTGCTAATAGTTTCATTCATTATAAGCTTAATTTTCCTAAAACCTTTTTAACACTTAATGGTCTGTAGTGAGGTAGGCAGCTAGTTCAGAGTCACAAACTTGGAAGCCCCCATCACCACCTAGGTGTTCCCTTCTGCCCAGCTGTGATGCTCAGCTCTCACCACCTGGAACCTGAGAGGGAGCAGTATTGCATGGCTGTAGAACCACCCCCTCACAAGCCCCTATAAAGGCTCATGATAGGGAGGGCTCACTCTCTTGGTTGTGTGTCTCATCACTGGCACTCTCCAGTACCTGCTTGCTCTCTGGCTTCCCACGGACAGACTCTGAGGACAGGTCACGCCTAAGCATGGGCCCTGTATGTCTGTAGTCCTCACCCTCTGTTCACTGCTTGGGCAGGACAGTGAAGATGTTAATGCTAAGATGCTTTGTATGTCTAATGCGTGTACTTTTGAGAGTTCCAGGAGAGGTGAGACCTGGCAATAATGGAATGTGGACAGAGAAACCAGGAAAAGGGTGAATATCTGCAGATTTGTAAGTGTGCCCAGGTTATTTGTTGTATGTCTCTTAGGATAACATATTGTTGGGGAAGCTGAGATATAGTTGTTCAGCTTAACGGATGGACTTCAGGGTAATGACCATTTGTTCCTCTTGGGGTTACAGTTGACTAGATTGCTGTATCTGACTTTCCAATAAAAATAAATATTTTTTAAAAACTCTACTTCTGGCACTTTCAATGCTGGATTTTCTGTCAAGATTGAAAGAATAAAATCAAAATGCTAGAACTGCAGTCAGAACAGGATGAGAGCTGAGCACCCTGTCCCAAGCTCTGGGGCTGAAACCCCCAGAAGCCTCCAGGCAGTTAGCTTCATATCTGACCAAAAGTAAGATCATGTAACTGAAGCTTCCAAGAATCTCTGACAATGCCCATTTGACTGCAGCTGACAAAAATGAACCCATCTTAGAAAATGCAACTTGGCAAAGGATCTGAGCTTGATTTTTTTAAAAGAGAAAAGCCACTTCCTTAAATGTAACATGTGAAAATATGAAAATAAATTTTAAAGTCTAATTTATTGCACAAATTATAAATTTCAATATTTATAAAGAAAAAAGGTTCCAAAGTTTCAAACAAACATGAAAGTAGATATCATCCATGCCTTGTAAGGCTTCACAGGTGAGCACAGGTTGTTCTTGGGATCCAACATCACCATCACACACACAGACATGCACAGTGATGGTTGTGGGCCCAGCCACAGGCTCACCTGCTGGCACTGCTCTGGATCCCCATGGGCACCAAGGATAAAGGGTATAGCAGAGCCACTGTCTGTTCTGGCTCATAGGCAGGCTATCGTGTGTGTGTGTGTGTGTGTGTGTGTGTGTATTTTCTTCCTCCAGATGTACTGGTGTGTCCCCAGTTGCCCACAGGGAACCCCTGCCTCTGCTGCTCACAGCTTCCAAATAGCCATGAGAGCCTTTCATGGATAATTTCATGCTGTTATGCCACTTACAATACAGATGCACACTGGACCGCAGGGTGGAGGAGATGGCCAGGGATGATGAATGATGGACATTCAGTGAGGCAGTCCCTTTGACAGCAGCTTATCTACAAGGAACTGCAGCCACCGCAAGAGTCAGCAGACATATGGTGAACCTGGTCTGATGTTTGGTTAACATGATCATCATTCTGGAAGGCATGGACTGAGGTTTGCTATGGGATGTCAGCTAGACAGTGGTTAATTTGGCCATCAGAGAAGTCGATGCTTCTTTACTGAACTGATAAGCACTAGATGTGGTAAAAGGCAGCATGTCTGAATCAATGTTGTTTCCAGAGAGTGACAACATAAATGGTGCAGAGGAGTTGAAGAGAGAAGCCAGGCTTGGACAGAGTCAGGCACCTGTGAGGAGGGTGACCTTGTTTTCAGTTCTGGGCCTTGACCCACCTGTGGTAGATGATCACTTCCTTAGTGACTCACGATCATTTCTAAAGTACTTTCTAAATAGGTAGGGGTGGGATCTCATAAGTGGTCACATGACATGACCGAGAACTGTGGAATTACAGGTTAGCTGGGAGGACAGAGGCCTATGGGAATCTGTTGAACAGAGACTCCAGGAATGAGGAGGCAGAGGGCCTTCTTGCCCAGAGTAAATTTTTCTCTCAGTGAAACCTTGGAGGTGCTTTCATGCTTTCCCAATAAGCATCGGTACTCAAGTGAATAGATTAGCCAAGAACAAAACTATACCCCAGATCAGAATACCTTTGTTAACTTTCCTGGAACTTTCTGCCCACACAAGAAATGTAAATGACTAGCCAACTAATTCTGTGACAAAATTCTGAGTTTCAACTATTTCAGTTAATCCTAGTGACATAACCTAGGTTTAAGCTATCATAATGTAAACTGACGATGGGAACTGTTTTTGCAGAAGTTTAACCTGTTTGAGCTAACTTTGAACACTTTCTTTGCCTAACATATGAAAACAGAAACCCTGGAAATAAAGCTTTTGTTGGTTTCCCACAAGACTGTCTGCATCTTTAGACCCCTTCCCTCCGCAGGTACCTGCAAGAAAAAAATTACAGAGCACAATGTAGTTGAGTTGAACACTTCACCTGCATGAGCTGTAGGAATTCCTACCAACATTGTTTGCTGCAGCAGGGACTCCTTAGCACAGCATCCTGATTGCACCCACTGGTCATGGCTTTCAAGACCTTGGTGATACAGACATCTCCTTCTTTTATCCTAATACTAATTTTCTAATTGAGATTTCTTCCACAGAATTAAAAAAAAAAATTCTATGAGAAGCTTTCTCAGGTTCTCATTAGGTCTCTGGCATTAATTCATGGATGCGACTGCAGAAAGCTAATGGCCATCAGAGTGAGGCTGCATGGGCTGACTCCACCTGTCAAAACTCATTCAGGTTCCTCTGAAGCAGGAACTGTTTCAATAATAAAACCAATTAAAGCTGCACTTAATATTACTACATGCTGTCCTTGGTGGCCTCTGCTGCCCATCTGTCTTAAAGCTGTTATCCACTTGAACTTCAGCCACAAGTACTGTAAGTTTAATTATCAATATTGTCGTTTTGCAAAGGACCTTGATGGAACATGTCTCCACCATGTTGTGCTTCTGCAAACGACTGCTCCAACTGATCTACTCCCGGGTGCCCTCTTCATTCAGCTAGCTGAGCTCTGGAAGGCTACTGCACAACAGGTAGTTGAGGCCCTAGGTGCTGGCCTTATTCTCCTGTTTCTAGATGCTCCTGGTGGAGCTGGTGCTTCAGCAGGAAGCCAGTGCATACAGGGTCCGCTGGGAACACCACTGGCAAAATGAAGAAGGCATTGCTGTGCCTGCCAGTGTGTTCAGTGCTACAAATTGAGGCAAAAGTAGGACGTGAAGCCAGAGCCACCATGGTCCACGCCCTGTGAAGTCTCCCAGATCTATAATCTACAGGACATTGGCCCACCCTTTCTGCTGTGCTGGATCCATGCTAGATGTGGAGCCATCCACACACCAGCCTGCATCCCCAGCACTGCCCCCACTTTGTGTGTAGCCAGGGGGAAAGACAGAATAGGCCCTCTGACCTATAAGGTGCTCAGATTCCTGCTCACTCTAACTTCCATCAGACCATGGCTGCCACTCTCATTTGGCGCACATCTGGCTGCAGGCATCCCCAGGCTCCGCTTCAAGTGAAGCTGGGCAGAGACATTTCATTCTGGTGCAGGAGAGGTCATTGGAGAGGGATCAGCAATGGGGCCAAGAGTCAAGCAGGACACCACATGGCTGCCTCCAGCACAGGCTGTCTCAGTCAGAGGACAGGGGAAGGGGAAGACAACCATCTCTGCTCCAGTGAAGGGTGAGGAGGGAACAGTGGTGGGGGTGCTAATGGAGATGTTGGAAGTTTCATAACTTTTGCATCGTCAAGGTTCTTTTTTAGGATGTGAGACATTAAAAATGAAGGAAAGAAAGAAAAGGTGGGGTGGGGGAGAAGAGAAATGAACAAGGAAAGGAAAAGAAAGCAAGAAAGGAAAAACAGCAGTGTCTTCCACAGCTGGACCAAATTACCAGAAATCAGCCCAGAGATGGTAGTTAAAGGGAGAGTGAAAGCCAGATTCACTTCTCTGGCGCTTAGAGTTTGGTGACAAAAACACATCCTTATAATACATCTGATGGCTGCCCAGGGCACTGGAGACTAGGGGCGGGTCTGCCCTGCCCCACTCTCCTAGCTCCAGCCTGTAACAGGAGGAGGGGCCACAGGAGCCAGTTACGTCACCTACCTGGCGGGATTCCAGGTGACCAATGGGACACCTGAATGGACATTCCTTGCATAGTTGGGGCACAGACAGCCCCTTTGCCTCCCCACGTGTCTAGAGGGGTATAAAACTCCTCCACACGTATCTCAGACGCCCTTTTCGCTTCCCTCTTCCTTCCCCTCTGCGCGAAGGGGGCCCAGGAGCGGATTTTCCAATAAAGCTTCCATCTCAACTCTGAACAACTTGCCGATATTATTTCACCAAGCGGGCGGGCGGTCGGTGGCCATCATCTAACATTTGGTGCCGGGAACCCGGGAAGGGATGCGTGGGCTCCCTAAACTGGTTGAGCTCCCCCCTTCCTCTCTCCACCTCTAAGCCGCCAGCCCCAAGGCCTTTGCCGGCTGCGAAGCGACAGACGTGAGGTAAGCCCCTCCGCCCTGCTCCTCCTGTCCTGAAAAGTATTCCCTAACCTCCTGCAGACCCCCCAAACCGTGTACACGTGGTCTGCCTGTCCTGAGCCCTCAGCGAGACGGGGGACGCCCTGGTCGTTGACCGGCTCCCACCAATCCAGGGCCCTCAGAGGGGCGTGAGACGTCCCCCCTACTGACTGGCCCTCCTTAACGGGAACCAGGTTCCCCTCTAGTCTGAATTTCAAAGCGGGGACGCCTTCTTTGTGTTTAGATTAGCCGCGAGATACTTTATCGGGACAGGACGGGCAACAAAATGTCCTGAGCCCATGGCCCCCAACCCCCTTAAGCTGTTTATTGGCCAATTTTAAAACCATGGGTCTGGGCCAGGACTTACGCAGAAAACGCCTTGTCCATTTTTCAACCGTGGCCTGGCCACAGTACGTGTTGGAAAAGGCTCCAAATGGCCAGCGGAAGGCACGTTTGATTTTCAGATCCTCACGGAATTGGGTAATTTCTGTCATCGCGAGGGTAAATGGTCTTAAGTTCGTAATGTGGAAGCTTTTTGGAAACTCCGTTCCTGCCCTTCCCTATGTTCCTCCTGTTCCACGACTCAGATTCTCCAGGCCAAGGCTAAGCCCTCCCACTCTCCCAAGGATCTCTTAGACTTTTCACCTAACCATACCTTTTCTGAGCCGCCAGAACTTTTAGGACTCCACCCAGCCCCCACTTCTTCCCCACCTGCTTCTCTGCCAGCCTCTTTACCTGCACTTTCGCCTCTCTCGGAGCCTTTGGCCCATCCACCTTGTACGTTACTCCTCCAGTCCCTGTGCCATGTTCCCCAAGGTCACCTCCTCTTTGGTCACCTCTTCTACGCTCCCAGTCCTTCTGTAATGTTTCCAGACTCCTTCACTTACTGAGTAGCCACTGGATTCCAGTGTCACTTTTGCTTTACCTTCTGTTTCTTTGCTATGTTCCCACCCCTCCCTTATTCTATCTACTCCCATATCTTGCCCCACCTAATTCCACCTAACCCCATCATTCTCTTTGTTCCTCCTTTTTCCCTCTGTGTGGACATCCTTGCTGCACAGAAGGTCCCTGTCCCTGCCCAAGAACCTCTCTGACCTCTACCTTACATTTCCCCCAGTTTGCTCTCCCCCACTCAGAACCTTCCTCCTTCGGATCCTTCACTTCCTGCGCAGGTACCATGTTCCCAAGCCCCCTCTCTCCACTTCCTGTTCTGACGCCATCTTCCCAGCTCCCCTCCCACTCCTCCATGTGGTAGGACCCCATCCACCATTTTGCCTTTCTCCTCCACCTGATGGGACCCTGTCCACCATCTTGCCTTCCTTCATGTGGCAGGACCCTGTCTGCCATCTTGCCTTTCTCCATTCTCACCCTCAACCTAACCTGCTCTCCCTCTTTGGTTCTTCTGACTTAACCCCAATAATGCCTGATTCCCTGCTGCTGCTGCAGCAACTGCTTTTAACTCTTTTTTTTCCTTTCGTCATCCCCACCCCCACCCCTTATCTAAGATGGGTGGGATAAAAGATAAGCTAATTAACATCTATCAAAAGAACAAAACTGTAATTTGCTAAGTTGTTCCGAAACTTAATTTAAAATTTGTATATCAAAATAATCCAGTATAGAGTTGCTCTAATCCACTGCTAAGTTATTCCAAGCCATGAGGTAAACTCACGTGCTCTTACCAATTGTTTTATAGAGTATTTCCAGGTTAAAGCATGGCGTAGAAGGAATGGGAAGTCATGAAAGTTTTGAGAGGAATACATCTTGTATGGTTTATGTGCAATGTAATTTATCATTGTCCTTTAAAATTGCCTATAGCATTTTTCTAAATATTTATCACTGATATTATTGCTTTTTCTAATGTACAATTTAAGCTAATTGTAAAGCTGTGCTTGTTTCAAATTTGTAGCGGACATCAGACCTTTGGCAAATGCTTTCTAGAACTTCTATTTGAGAGTTTTTACTTGATGGTAATTAATCTGATGCTTCCAACTACTTTCTTCATCTCTCTCTCTCTCTCTCTCTCTCTCTCTCTCTCTCTCTCACTGAGGGACTCAGGCTGCACAGTTTGATTTCCAGACCCTTTATAGGGATGGCTAACTTGTCAGACCAAGCAGCCTAATTATCTTCTCGTAGGCATCACCCTAAAACTATCAGGACTATGCCTGTAACTACAAATTCCTAGATCAGCCCATTAAGGCATTCAGGGATAGAATTGAGCATCCCTTTGGCTGACATCCCGTGGTTGCCTCTGTGGCCCACTTTAACCAGGGCCCAGAGGAAGAGTAGTGAGCTAGGCATCAGGAGGCTCATTAATGCGGCTTTATACAGTAACCTGTTCTCTAGGAGACCCAGTAAGGCTAGTCTACCCTCAAGTAGCACCTGCTTGTGATATGGGAAGCCAGAATATTGGGCAGCCAGCTGCAGTGATAGAAGTGGCTTTCAAAGAGTCTTGTTAGCTCTGCCAAGAGCCAGGCCACTAGAAATGGGACTGCCCTGGGGGTCAAAGTATTCCTGGGTCAGAACCATGGTGGGCCACAAGCTAGAAAGCCCTTCACTCTGCCCAGCTCCCAAAGCATCCGTCGCTATGGAGGGATGGCCTGGGGTCAGCAACATCACAGGTAAAGCTGTATATTCTGTCCAGAGACAACATCTGTTCTATACTAGCCTCTCTTTCAGGCCGGCTCTCCTCTCTGTCCAGCCAGGTAATGGGAGTCAATGGGATGTCTCCACAGTTTCACACTTCCTTTATGATGTCTCTTCCAGTACTCTATGTGAAGAGATGGATGGTCCTGACCTTATCTGAAACTCCAGAGTTCGTGTATGTAAGACCTTAGAAACGGTTTTTACTAGCTAGCACTGTAACCTTGAAGGCCACTGTCTACTGGAGCCCTGGCCTTACCATAGGCCCTGACTTAGCTCCTGCTAGCAGCCAGAGTCCCCATGAGCAGAGGGAGGGAAAGAATACAAGACTAGAAGCAGGCCAGACTATACATCCTGTCTTGTTTCTCAAGGTCTCACTAGATAATTTTAATCAGCTGTCATGCATGTTCCTGCCTAAGCTTCCCCACTAATTCCATACAACATAAAGCCGCGATATCGGGGCTGAGTAAAAGTGTTCCCAGTTCTCTGCCTAAGTCAAATGGACTCTCTATCCAAGAATGGCCAGAATGTGGAATCTGCACAGAAGGTCAACACCTGCCAAGATGATCCGTGTGTCACCATAGAGGCACCCCAAAGAAGCTCCTCAAGACCAACCCTCAGAGACTACATATTCCAGTGAGCTTCAGGAGGAAATCAATCCATCATTTTGATAAGTAACCCCTCCCTCCATTCCTGTGTCATCCACTCAAATGTATAAATTTCTTCTAACCAAATCATTAACCAGTTCTTTTGCAGGGCTAGGAGCCTGCCATTCCTCCCCAATATGTAACAAAAAGGAAAAATGTGAGTGATTCCAACATCCCAACCTGGACCCTGACACTGCTTCCTGCTTCCCCTTTCCCACAGCTTGTGGAATTTGTGTGTTGTTCCGGTTATGCACCAATGAGATGTAACTATGAGTCTTTCCTGAGAACTTCACCCACCGTCCTCTCCCCTTAACACTTTCCTCAACTTCCAATCTCTCACTCTTGCCAGCCGGTCCTCGATTCTCACTTCTTACCTAGGGAAGGCTTGCTGTACCAGCCTCTACAGTCTCCTGATCTCATTCTTTAGTGGATGGTAGCTCGCTGTCCAACCTGCATGGTTGCACCATGCAGCCTATGTGGTACTCATTCCTGAGTCCACCCTAGAGGCCAATTGCCTCCCATCCTGCCACCTGGCAGGAGAGGGAATTTCTTACCACCAAAGGGATGCCCATCACCAATGCCTCATTCACTAACTCCTCCTGCCTAATGTTTTCCACTGTTTCTCCTCAAGGAGCCCTAAGCTCAGGTTGCCTACTCACCAGCTGCAAGGACATGAACCAGATGAGAATTGGCAGATCGATTTCACCCATGTGCTCACCCACAAAAGCTTCTCTGAGACCACGTTGACTGCTATCTTCTAGACCTGGCTGCTACCACACCATCAGACCCCAATGCCTCTCTTCTCTAGCCTGGTGACCTGGTCCTCCTCAAGACCCTCCACCCACGCTCACTCCAACCTCAGTGGACCAGACCTCACTTCGTGACCCTGACCATGCCTGTGGCTGCCAAACTCCTTGATCACACTTCCTGGTATCATATTTCTCACCTCAAACATTTTAGTGCTTGCATCAAGGATAAATTGTCTGCCACTTCTTTGACCCACCAACTCTCCTGACTACCTCACTCCTCTCTTACTCTTCTGGACAACAGCTAACCCCTTCCTCTTCATTTCAGCTGGATTTGCCTCATTAGTGTATTGCAACCCATGCCACTGTCAAGGGCACATGTCTAGCCCACCTCTTAACAAATGTTATTATTCCAAACAGCTGTGTCGCACTGGGAAACCTCATATCACCATCCTATGCAGAGATATATTGCAAGGTGTCTGGGATCTCCATTCTGCTGACCAGCCCCTGCCCCATGTCTAAACATGGCTCAATGTAATTGTCTTGCCTCCAGCATGAATTCTTCTTTCATGTCATTTTCTTCTATTTCAGTCAACTGTGATGAATTTTCTAGCAGGTGCACCAACTAACACTGCTTTCTTGATCAGAAGCTAGACAGGAAATTTCAAATTCCCAGGATCTTGAAAAAACCAAACTGGCAGTCTTCATTCCAACTTTGGTAGGAATGTCTATTGCTACCTCCCTGTTGGCGGTAGGCCTCCGTGCAGAAGCCCTAGGTCACTCCATCATCGAAGTCAACAAGCTCCAAGCGGACCTCAATCAGGCTATAGAAGACTCAGCCTCGTCCCTGGCATCCTTACAGTGACAAATCACCTCGCTGGCTGAAGTGGCACTCCAGAATCAACGAGCCCTGGATCTGACTGCAAGCAAAGGGGGAACCTGTGTCTTCCTACAGGAACAGTATTGTTATTATATTAACGAATTTGGTAACTGGGATTAGAAAAAATCTCCAGTCAATAAAGGATCAACTCAATAGTTGGCCAAATCTGGGCAAGGATTCAGGTTTTAACATCTGGGAATCCCCCCTACTAACTTGGCTCATGCCTATACTAACCCCATTAATAGTTATAGGCCTTTTATTAACAACTGCTCCTTGTTTTCTAAGGTTTGCCAAAGAAAAAATCCAAGAAGCCTCACGGGTCACTCTCAACCAACTGCTGCTCCACCCCTACGTTCCGGTGCCCACTGAGCCCTCTCCGGACCACAATTAGGGACTACGACCCCCCTTCAGCAGGAAGTAGCCAGAACGACTTCGTCGCCCCCTTTCCTATTACCAAGAGTCCGGAATGATGGCTGCCCAGGGCACTGGAGACTAGGGTCTGGTCTGCCCTGCCCCCACATCTCCTAGGCTCCAGCCTGTAACAGGAGGAGGGGCCACAGGAGCCAGTTACGTCACCTACCTGGCGGGATTCCAGGTGACCAATGGGACACCTGAATGGACATTCCTTGCATAGTTGGGGCACAGACAGCCCCTTTGCCTCCCCACGTGTCTAGAGGGGTATAAAACTCCTCCACACGTATCTCAGACGCCCTTTTCGCTTCCCTCTTCCTTCCCCTCTGCGCGAAGGGGGCCCAGGAGCGGATTTTCCAATAAAGCTTCCATCTCAACTCTGAACAACTTGCCGATATTATTTCACCAAGCGGGCGGGCGGTCGGTGGCCATCATCTAACAACATCTGCATTCTTTGTAGCAAAAGGAGAGGATGAGAACAAAGAAAAGGAGAAGTGGGGGTGGGAAGGAGAAAATAATGAAGAAAAAGAGGCAGGCTGAGCTGAAAGAAGGAATAAGCAATCTCCCAGATTAGGTTGACCTAAGTAAATACAAAAACTTTGTGCAGCACTTGCATTAATGGAATTTGGGATGCTAAAACACTGTGAATTAAGTATAGAACAGGGCCATGGATGCCCAAGCTATTCTTGAAAGGGATGTCTTTTTTTAAATTTCTTTATTTTTGATAGTCTTTACATGGTTACTTAGGGCACAAAGGTTCAAGGGCTACAGGAAAGTGCATAAAACTATTATTTTCACACACTCTTTTTTTTTTTCTGTATCTGGGGCAAAGGGGGAGATTTAGGGAGAAGCCCCACCCAGCCTCCCACCCAGCCCAGATCCCTGATGTGGGGCATGCTCCGAGGGTCTTGCTCAAGTGGTTTTGATAGCTCAACAGTTGTGAACTGCTGCCATTCTCTGAAAGGGATGTCTTAATAATGTGTAGCTTAACTGGTAAGGACTCTGTTCAGCACTTTTACATGACTGTCTGCTTGTGGCCTGAAACAGAAACTGCCCAGTTAGCTGTGGCCTCCCACCTGGGATCACAGGACTTGGGGAGCCTAAAACCTTAGGTGGGCCTGCATTATTGTAGAGGAAAAGTGAAGCTACTTTATTAAATGACTTAGTACTACCTATGGTATAGACGGAGGACAGCTGTCTGAGCTGGGAAATCTTGGGAAATCATGAAGGCCATCCCTTTATCTAAAGGACAATGTTGCGCAAGCATGTCCTGCAGCCACAGGTCCCTGTTGCATGAGGCTATCTTGCAACCAAAGCCCAAGTCATTCCAGTGTTCTGTATCACCCACAGGTACTGTCACATCGAACAGAAATGCTCCTATCCCTCGTGGGCACCCTACACCCACAGGACACTGTTATTCGAAGTTATCCCTACAACCAAATGCTTTAGTTGCCATTGGCATGAGGCCATCCCTGCAACTAAAGGACCCTATCTCATGAGGCCTTCCCTGCACACACAGGTCCCTGTTGCATGAGGCTGTCCTGCAACCAAAGGCTGAAGTCACACAAGGCTGTCCTTATTCACAGGCACTGTTGTACAAGGCCATCCCCACAACCAAAGGCCAGTGCTGCACAAGGCCATGCCTGTAACCAGAGGCCAACGGCACATGAGTGCAACCTGCACCCATAAGTCCTTGTCACAAGAGGCCATCCATGTACCTAATGGCTTCTGTTGGCCCAGCTCCTCCTGCATGCACAGATGCTTTTTGCATGTAAATACCATGTCTCTAAAGGCCATCCATAATCCATTTCCCTATACCACAGATCTCTGTTGCATGAAGTGATGCCTACAGCCCAAGTCCTCTGTGACACTAGCTGTCGGAACACAGCCCATAGGAAAGCTGGGACAGCAGAGGCCTGTGGGATCCTGTTGAGAAGAGGCTCCAGGAAAGAGCAGGCAGAAGGCCTCTCCCCCACAGTGTGTTCTTGCCCCAGTAAGTCCTTGGATGTGTTTTTGTGCTCTCCCTGAAGATAGGCAGACATCTGTGCTCTGTCTAGTCAATCAAGGACGGACAGTATTATCTATTCCCTGTTTCAATAACTCTGACTAGGTCGCCTTGTTAGCTTCTTTGTTGTCTCTGTGTTCTTAGACATGATCTAATTCTGAGTTATGTCTGAATCATTGTTTCATGAAATGTATAAAAACCAAGACCCTGGAAATAAATTTTTTCAGTTGCCAAAAGAGCACTGTCCCCCTATTTCTTCAGGTTGCATCTCTTCCCCAGGAACCCACAAGGTAAACTTGCACAACCTTAAAAAAGAAAAATGATCCTAAATGGGCTCAACATCGTCACGTAAATATCATTTGCATAAGACAAGGGAACTGGCACAGAAGGACACAGCCAGCTTTTAGGAACAGGTATCACCCCCTCGGGTAATAGCCAGAGAGGAGAAAAACAGTGCTTCAAATTTAGCTACCTGAATTCAGGCTAGACAGTTTTTCTAAAGCAAATCTTAAGAAAGGAAATTTAAAGTAACATATCTTAGAATGCTTACAAAAGGTATCACTCAACATATTTAAATCCATGAAATGCAAGGTTGTATATGTTTAGTCTGCCTCTATTTTTATTAAAAGGTTTATTTATTTGAAAGGCATAACTAGAGTGAAGGAGCAACAGAGAGCTCTTTCTCTGGCAGTTCACTGCACAAATGGCTGCAATGGCTGGCGGTGGGCTGGTCTGAGATCAACAGCAGAAGTTTCTTCCAGGTCTGTTCTGTGGGAGCGGGGGTCCAAGTGCTTCTGTCTCAGGTGCATGAGCAAGGAGCTGAATAAAAGATGGAGTTTCCATGACTCAAATTGATGCACATGTGGGGTGCTGGCACTGAAGGCAGGAGTCTTACCCACTGCACGTAATACAAGCTTTGCCAGCCTGTCTTTATCTCTCAAAAAAAATATTAATCATGTGCTTTCTGATATTTATTCAGCTTCCCAAATAAAGTAAGAATTAGGTATGATATAGGCAATAAATGAATGAATGGTTCTCTCAAAAAGTAGCATTTAGAGTGTGGTCCACAACACATATTCAGCTTTCAGAAAGCTCCCTTTTATTACATTCATTCAGGACCCTCCTTAGGCTGGCTGTGCTCAGGACACACTTTGTAGAGTCCTATCTTATGATCCTCTGTGCTGTGCACTGATGGGGAATAGATGTAAACATTTATGTAGCAGGTAGAACAAGAAGTTTTCTCAGGAGCATAGCTTATTCCATAATAATTCAGAAACAAACTAACATTCATTATTGCTTGACTTTCTAAAAATCAGAACAACTTTAATATTAAGTATGTAATGTCACCCAACTACCTGCGCATGATCAACTGCATGATGGACAAACTGGAGGAGATGCTGCTCTTCTTGGGTGGGCTTGCAATGAAATTCATGGCCACGTTGTAGTAAGTACTAATTCAGTCTGTACATGGATTAGCTGTGGAAGGGCATAGTCACTTGCAATGTCTAGGACAGAGAGAAATTTTTTCCCAGATTATTTTAGAAGGGAAACATTGGTCCTATTCATGTAACATGGAAATGACTGACATTTTGTCTCCAACAGGAACTCATTCAACATGTTTTAATTCTGGATCTTTATGTAAAAATAAATATTGTGGCTCTTATTCACAAATGATACTCTTGTCTCTGGGCCAACATATTCATCCACATGTAAGTAATCTTCAGGATAATTTAGTTAGAATCCTGCTACTTGTTACATTTGAGTAGAACAGGAAGCTCTAGAACTCCTCTGGGGATTAACACTTTTTTCAACTTGTGGAGACTGAGGCTTTCAGCAGCTAAATAATTTTCCCAGGATCTCATAGCTTGCATCCCTTGGTTATAATTCAGTGCTGATAGTCTACACCAGCTTCTCTTAATATATGACACACTTCCCATCACTGTGATATTGCTGTACAGATGGAATCCTTCCAGAGACCAGAAATGAGGAAGGCAGTACTTGAGCCACTGCCTTCTGGTGTGTTTATACATGAACGGATAGTTGTAATGTAGTGTGGACATTTCATGTATTCATTTTTGCTCCTGTTTCTCTGGTTGTAGTTACTCAGGAATAAGATGTGGTTATTCGGGAATAATAAAACTTTCACCAATGGTGTTTTGCCATTATATATATGTTTTTTTCATTTTTTATGTTGTGATTTAAATATAAATTTCTGAAAATAACATTTTCCAACAATTGTCCTTGTAAGAATAAATGTGTTATGAGACCCTTCTCATGTAGATACTGACCAGCCTCCTGCTGGCTCCCACCTGAGTGCAGAGGACTCCTCTGTGCTGGTCATGCTCTGCTCTTCATGTGAAGACTGGTTATGAGTGTGCTCAGGGGACAAATGTTTGCTTTTCTGTACTTTTATGCACATTTCTTTGGTATGCATACTGTATATCAGTAAAAAGTTATAAAATGGCCTTGAAGAATGAAGTCATTCTAAAGTCCCCTAATTTCCATGCATGTTTAGTTTATCATTAAGGAAGCTACAGATGACATTTTCACCTTTTTCTCCTTTCTAGACTATCAGCTGGAAGTCACAGTACTCTCAGGTTTTCCTATATGGTGGTCACTTTACTGAGTGCCAAGGAAACTGCTCCGCTCATAACCAGAGAGGGGCCAGGGCCTGCAATCCAAGTAGGAATATTTTATGGAGTGTGTCTGCTGCTCAAACTGCTCATCATGTGGGCCATGTTTCTAGCCCATGTCTTCATTTGTTGCAATGTTTCCAACTCATAGTTTAATCTTTATGAGTTCATCTATTTGATATACTTTAAAAATATTAGCTACATTGATTGATCTGAAATGAGTTATTAGCTACATAATCTACTTTATGCTGTTGAATTTGATTAGAAACATCGACATATCCCAAGAGGAGGATCATGCCAGGATCATTCTCTTTCATGTCTTTGCTGTAGACATCAACAACCACGCATCAGTAAATAAACTTCCAATTCTACCTGGAATTGCATAAACTTGTACTTTTAAGCCTTTCTTTTTGACAAATTTTAGGAACGTTCAGCTCCATAAAGTTAAGTGAAATTATGTTACTCAATGATTTTTTTTTCCATTTTCTTTCTCTGTTACTCTGCAATTCCAATTTCATGAACATTTAAGTCTTTTGGTTTGTCTACAGTCTGAAGAGATGTGTTAACAGGATACTGCCTCCTGATGTTTTCAGATTCATTGACTTCTCGTCAGGTTAATCATCAGGTTAATCATATTTCCAAGCTGAGCCAGTAAAGCTTTCTTTTAGATATGTTCAGGTAAAGCAACATTGTCTTCTATTTCCACTTTCCCTAAATAATGTATGCTTTATTTTTAAACACCATCTTACTTTCAAAAGGATGAATCACTGAATGTTTTTAACTGTTCAGAAAGTAAAGAGGATATTGAAAAATACATATATCCTTCTAATATATTTTTCTATTTCCTGTTTTCTAAATGCCATGCAAACCTGCTGATTTTAAAATTATAGAAATTATGATTATGAACATTTGTAAAGCTTCTTTTTAAATTTTATAAAAATATTGGTAGAGTTTTAAAAGTCTATTTAAGGACTTTCAGAAATCCATTAAAAAACTGAGAATTTTCAATGAACTCTAAGGCCTACTGTTTGCACTTTCCAAAATATTTTATGTTAATTATCTCTTTTTATTCCTAATTTTTGTGACCTATGTCCTGTAAGTGTGAATGTCTGCTTCTATTGCTTAATATTTGTTTACGCTTTTATTTTCTCAAAGCATGCAGACCTTGTTACAGATTACTGATGTTATGAAACGGACAGGCATAGTACTGTTGTGCCGGGACTGGTTCCAAAGCTGTGGGATGGGTCCACAATTCCCAGGACAGTGGAAACTGCAAGTGGCCAAGGAGCTGTGAGCAGGCGGGTCTTCCTGGACCACAACTCGTCCAGGCACCGCAGGTGGGCAGCAAGCAGGTGGGGACAGGGTCTCAGAATTGGTCATGACCCTGGACAGTGTTATAGCTCAGTGGTCACCAGCCGGTAGCTGGTCTGGTCCACATACGGCTCTGCAGGCGTCTGGTAGTCTCTGGTTGGTGTTGCAGCTCTACAGCCAGAGATGACCTGTGGCCGTCACAGCTTTGAGCAGTAGCAAGCCTCCACCACTGCGGTCATGGTCACTGCCCCGGTTTCTGTGGCCGCCGCCTCCACCACTGCTGCCCCCTATGCAGGTGCCATTGACGTGGTATCTGTCTCCACAGCCACTGCTGCTGGGCTTCCCGGAAGAATCACCAGGAAGCAGATGTTATTCGGGCATGCCCAGCTCTATGAAGAAGAGGAAAGATCCCTAGTCTCCAAACTTTAGGGTTTTTGTACAAAAGTCAGCTAATCAGAGGGTTAGTTTTCAGTATTCTACATTTGTATGGGATTTTACACTATTGGTTAATTCAAAAGGTAGGTGGGGGGGGGGTTCAGGGTGATAGGGCAAGTGTCCGTAGGCAGGATGGTCCCCTCAGGGTGCCTGGGCAAAAGCCCCCTAAATTGTCAGGCCTGGGGTCACACAATCTCTTACCAGAGCAAACAAAGCAGAAGTTACAGAAGCAGGAATACAGCAATTAGCACCAAGCAGGGGCAAATGGTTAAAATTTGGGGCTGTGGGTTCCTCAGTACAACTTCTTAGACACTCATTATTTAAAGACACTGCTGTGGTCCTGGCACAGTAGCCTAGCTGCTGAGTCCTCACCTTGCAAGAAACAGGATCCACCCATATGGGTGCCAGTTCATCTACTCCACTTCTCCAGCTCCCTGTTGGTGGCCTGGGAAAGCAGTAGAGAATGGCCCAAAGCACCTGCACCTGAATTCGAGACCTGAAGGAAGCTTCTGGCTCTGGGCTTCAGATTGGCTCAGCCGTGGCCATTGTGGCTGCTTGGGGAGTGAATTAATGGATGAACGATCTTCCTTCTCTCTCTCTCCTCCTCTTTGTATATCTGGCTTTCCAATAAAAATAAATAAATCTTAAAAAAAAAAAAAACAGAACATTGCTGCTTGCAGCTCAGATGGGTCAGCACACACCTTCTCAATCCTCTTCAGCCCTTTCAGGTGATTTTGATGAATTTTCTCCCTATTTTTGTGGAGTTGTCTTTCTGTGGATGTGAAAGCCAGAGGGAACTACTTGCTTCTTCACTGGCAGCTTTGGAAGTGCAAGTTAAATTTTAAAATATTATGTCTTGAATTTTACACTCATTGTTTCATACATTGCCATGGTGAAAATCTGAGAGTGGTGCCTGACTCAAAAAAGGTTTTCTCTATGTCGTTGTTCAACAATGAGAGTGCCTGTGACGGCCAGTTACTACAAGTTGACTTAAAATGAATGTACATTCTGTAACTAAAGAAGCCCATATTGTAGAAATGTAACTCAGCGAGGCAGGGAATGACACAGCTCCCCCTGTCTAAGTCACCCCTCATGTTGGTGAGGACCAGATCCTGTAGCCCTGCATTCGCAGTCTTGTCAGTTGTTCTGCTTGTTGCTAAAACTTATTCATGAGCACCACAACTGCTTTATTTTAAAAGAAACACACAGGCCCAGCGCAGTGGCCTAGAGGCTAAAGTTCTTGCATTGAACGTGCTGGGATCCCATATGGGTGCTGGTTCTAGTTCCAGAGGCCCCGTTTCCTATGTTGTCCCGCCCACGACTCCTATCGTCCCGCAATAAGAGGGAAACGCGAGTGAAGTCTTCTGCGGTAGTCTTTATTGTGCACACCAAGATGAGGAAGAGGAAAGGGCCCCGACCCCGGCAGGCTGCCTGCTCTTATGTGCTGACCGGCTCCGCCCTTGCCGATGATAGGTTAGCGTCATGATCACGCAGGGTCCTGGGCGACCGGATTCGCCAGTCCCCAGTGTTCATGTGCCGGCCATGAGTTGGTCATGCCGTAGTTCACTGCGCGTGCGCTGGGCGCCTGCGCAGTACTACGAAAGCTACGTGACTCTCCACCAGGCACCAAGGTGTGGCTTCTCTGGCTGGCGCCATTTTGGGTACGGCATGTGGCCAGTACGGACGCGGCTGGCAACATCTCCCCTTTCTTATACAATAGAAAAATAAGCTGGTATGGGCCTGTCTTAGGTTGTAGACTCAAGGCGCACGATCCGTCATAGGGAGGCTGCGTAGCTTCACATAGTCCCTGTCTTAGACCGATAATTTTCTGGGTCTATCTTACCCATCATGGGCTACAACCACGGTGGTTGTAAAGAGCAATGTCTCGACAAGGCAGTTATACGAGCGACTACCCTCTCGCGTGCAATGGACAAGTCCTGCGAAGTGCAAGGGCTAGTTGGGCGCATCATGCTCGAACTCAGTGCAATGCCATAATGGCCTGAGGTGCAGGAGCCATGATGTCCATGCTCTTAACTAAGCCTGTTGAAGCATGCTCAACCGTACCATGAGGGAGTCACCATTCTGCATGGCTAGTAGGGCTTGATGTATTGCCACACAATCTCGCTGAGCGTGGCGTCTCAGACGACAGAGGCAAAAAAGGCATAGGGCACAGCCTGCACACAAGAGCAGAATCAGCACAACCACTCCCGCCCATTCTTTAATATGGGAAGTGATGTTCCAAATCCAAGTGGCCAGGGTTTTGGCAACAACAGGATCCACCCGTGTAGAATTAATCTGGACAATGGCAATTCTCAACTCAGACTGTAGAATATCAAATTCTCTTGTCCAATTTCCTAAAAGATAGGAAGAAAGCTGGCGAGAAAGATTAGCAGCCCTTGAAACATTTTGAAAAGGAATAGAAGTAATACATAAACCTTGCATACGCCATTGACAACCTAACTGTCCTATTTCAAGTAAGATATCTAATTGCTCTTGAACTAAATCAACTCATTGATTGAGAACCATTAAACCTCCTTTGAGATGACCATTTATAAGAGACTGGTCATGTAATGCTATGGCCACAGAAGCACTTAGATTGTTCAAGGCAGTAGCTGTCTGAATGCCAGTGGTCAGGGCCACCGCTGCTGTGGCTGATGCTGCAAGTGCCATGGCAACCGCAGTCACTATTGCCGCAGTTATGCCAAAATCTCTCTTGTGGCGATAGAGCATCATGGCGGAGGGGGCTTCTATAGGCCAAGGTATCCATCTAGGTAGGGCCGTTACAACAGCTAAATCCCAACCTTCAGTGGTATTCCAACATTGCGCTAGCACACAATAATCTTGTGAACAATTAATCTCTTTTCTATTCACATCCTTTACCTCCTTCACTAATGAAAACAAAAACGGGCTAGTCACACAGACCGGGGTGGGGGAGAAGGGAATGATTTTACCAGAAACATTTTGGTGTATGGACCATCAAAATTATTAGCATCCCGCTGAAAATGGGTCGTTCTCACGGCACTGCCCAATAACATGGAAAAGGGCTGGAGATCTGTGCAGGAGCCATTTAGGCCACATAAGAGCCAGTGGTCCCAAGGGTTGGCAATAACCGGCAGGGCTGGATTCTGCCAAGGATATGGATAGGAAGAGGAATGACTCTTATCCCAGGCACCTATGCGGGGTGAAAAGGTGAATTTGGACTGTGCCCACATTAACAAAGAATTCTGACAGCTCGTCCAGGGCATAAGATTATCTGGGTCACACCTGGCGCGGCAAAAAGGCATCCATTTGGGCTGGACAGGGGGGCTGCCAAGTACCGTCTTATAGGCTGGCCAGGTACCATTTATCCAGGTGCCATTGGCATATTCTAATTGCACTGAAGGAACTGTAGGAGGAGGCTTAGAGTTAGGATCCAGGGCATCAAGCAATCTCTCCAACTCATATAGCCAGGGTCGTACGGGCTCATCTAACCACACGGCCGGCCGCTTGGCGTTGCAAAAACATACAAGAACAATTATTTACAGAAACACTAAAATTATCAGGAAACAAAGCGTATCCTGTAGGGGGAATAAAAAATTATTCACATTTTCCTTAACACTATCATAAGGGAGAAAAGGTAAATCCAAAGAAGCATTCGTAGTAAAAAATCGAGGAAACACTTGGGCTGAATGGGTGACCGGTAAGGGTCGTGGGAAAACACTCAAAACCCCCCATCGTGGATCAGCAATCATGGTCCTCACCAATATCATACAACCATTAGTTGTACTATCAACCATATTTGCATTGGGCGGGGCATCATTGTCCTGTGGGACTGCAGGAAGAGCTTCTGATTGCGGGGCTGCATGAATCTTCACCACATCAGATCCTCGGGCAAGCGCTCCAGCAGTTGTGGAAATGTCAGAAGGCGGCGATGGGCAGGAGCGAGTCAATCGAGCTGGAACCCAAACCGGAACTGGGCGTCCTTCTATGTCCTTCACTGACTTGCACTCATTGGCCCAATGTCTACCTTTGCGGCACCACAGGCATATCCCAGGAGGCTTATTGCTAGGCCCCGCACGGCATTCTCTTTTCATATGCCCTGGTTTACCACACTGAAAGCACACGGGTGATGTTCTCTCCCTATGATTAGACCTCAAAATGGCGGCTGCTAGTCCATGAGCTGTTAAGGGGCCTCCTGTGTCCCTGTGTCCCTACAAATCTTAAGCCAATCTGCAATTCCCCTGGATTTACGATCCTTAAGTAGGGATCTACATTCTGCATTACACTGCTCCCAAACTATCTGCTCTATCATTCTAGTGCTCTCATCTCCTTCTCCAAAGGTCCTTTCCACGGCCTGCATTACACGTGCCACAAAATCAGCAAAGGGCTCATCCGGCTCCTGTTTAACCTGTGTGATGCCCAATTTCTCTTGCCCTTTGAGTGAAAGCACCTTCTATGCCTTTATAGCTGCAGCAGAGATTTGGGTATACACTGGCCATGGATAGCTATTTTGATCATCAACGTATTGGCCTTGTCCGCAAAGCATATTATAAGTCCACGTCAAAGCTTCCCCCAACGCCGTTGATTTGCGCGGGCAGTCTCAGCCAAAAGCTCCTGCCATAGGCCCTTCCAATTTAGATATGATCCCATATTAGGGAGAACAGCCTTCACCACAAATTGCCAATCAGAGGGGGTCATATTTATTCCCCCCATACGTTCTAACAGGGACGAAGTGTAATTGGCATGAAGACCATATTGCTTTACAGACATGGCCAATTCTCACACTAATAATGCATCTACCTGTCTGTAACTCTTTCCCCTTCTTCTTCTAAGACGGGGAATTTAAATCTGTAAATCTTGAAGGAGTTTATCCCATGATCAAGGTGTTAGGGATCCGGAGACAGCATACCAGGAAGCATGCCGATCCACCTCCCTGACAAATGTCTCAAGGGTGCGCTCACTGACTTTCAGATTTCGAGCCTTCAAAACCGTCTGTGAAGATTTCAACAGAGAGATCTGTGCGCCCATGTCTATAAGCAGGAGCGGCGGCTCATACACCTCTGTCTTATGCTCCCAGTCACCCGAAAGTCCTCCCTCTCAGAGCTCCTTACCTATTTGATGGCTGCAGTTCTGACTTCGTCTCATCCAAAACGGGAGGCCCCCTCCAGGTCCCGGGTTTTGGCACCAGTTGTCGCACCCACGTGTCCTATTGTCCCGCAATAAGAGGCAGACGCGAGTGAAGTCTTCTGCGGTAGTCTTTATTGTGCACACCAAGATGAGGAAGAGGAAAGGGCCCCGACCCCAACAGGCTGCCTGCTCTTATGTGCTGACCGGCTCCACCCTTGCCTATGATAGGTTAGTGTCATGATCATGCAGGGTCCTGGGCCACCGGATTCGCCAGTCCCCAGTGTTCACGTGCCGGCCATGAGTCAGTCATGCCGTAGTTCACTGCGTGTGCGCTGGGTGCCTGAGCAATACTACAAAAGCTACCTGACTCTCCACCAGGCACCAAGGTGTGGCTTCTCCGGCTGGCGCCATTTTGGGTACGGCATGTGGCCAGTACATACGGATGCGGCTGGCAACATCTCCAGCTCCCTGCTGTGGCCTGGGAAAGGAGCCAAGGACGGCCCAAAGCCTTGGGATCCTGCCCCTGTGTGGGAGACCTGAAGGAAGGTCTTGGCTCCTGGCTTTGGATCAGCTTGGTTCCAGCCATTGCCATCAGTTGGGGAATGAATCACCAGATGGAAAATCTTCCTCTCTGTAGATCTGACTTTCCAATGAAATTAAAAACAAATCTTAAAAAGAAAAAAAAGGGAACACATACTTGACTGAAGAAATGTTCAGCTTTATATTATACAAAGGAATGAAAGTGAAGTAAGGATCAGTGTCCTATATGCTTTACTTTGGCACAAAGAAACATTACCTTTAAAATTAGTAATAATTTGACATTGAATATGAGATTGTTTGTTTTACAATTCAATGAAACAACTTTGATCTTTTTTTACAGTTTCAAGTTGTGCTAGTGATCAGTCTACATGTGGTAAATGATCTTATCAAAGTATAACTATCTATACTCGGAATACGTGTAAGTTACCTGCAAGTTATTTTTGGTTCAAAAATCATTCTTAAGATTAATATGCTTCCCTCTAGTTATGAATACATGAAACAAATGTGCATTTTACTGTATTCTTCCCTATATAAGGTAATATTGTAGATATCATCAAATGTTTCCCCCTCCCATACCAGAAAGATATTTAGAAACTTAAAGCAGCAAAGAAATATTCGTCTGTATATGGGCATCACTCTTGCATTCACATTTTAAATGTCGCATGAGCTGAAATGCATAGCATAATGAACTGGAAACATACCATTACAGTGCAGTTTTATAGCTATAACATCCTTGACAAGTATAAGACCCTGAAAAATTGAAAAGCATATAATAAATTCACATGGTAAGTAGCTCCTGAATTCATTGTTAAATAGCTTGTATCCTGTGATCACATGCCGCCCTCTCCTGATTCCTTCATGCAATGTCACACGAGCAAAGTCATTTTGACCATATGCCTCTGAACATACAAGCCTCTGAACAAACATCTTGCATTTGATGACTCAAGTGTCTTCATAAGAAATGGCAGTTTTCAAAAGAAAACTCACATTAAGCTTTTGAAAACTGTTATAGAAGTGTACCATGGTTAGCAGGCATTTTAGTTTCTGTTAAACAGTAAAATATTTAGGCAGCATAAATGAAAAAAAAATGTTATGAAAACTTTTTCTCACTAAGTACATGTAGTTCAAGACAGAAGGCCCTACCTCCAGATTGATTGTGGGTGTGTACCTCTGTATGTATGAATGCTACTTGATTCAGAATCTTCTAAAGTCTAAATGTATAGAAAGTAATCATGTAAACTGTAAATGCTTATTACTTCTCATTCAATAGTGTGATTTAGAGCAAATTATCACCAGCTTGGACCAAGTTGCTGATTGCCTATAAAATCAACTTCATACAATAGGAAAATATTCTACTGATTTTCAGCACTGTTCAGCTATTATCTGCAGTCAGAATAAAGCCCTAAGTCATTTCTGCATGTGAAATCACTGTAAAATTGCAGGCCCACTTCCATAGAGGTGACGGTTGGGATGACTCTGAAGAAAATGTTATTACATTGGATACTCCTACAATTTCTTTGTAATTTCTCCAATTTCCAGTTTGATTTCTTGCAGACTACCCAAGGAGGTGCAGGTGTGACTACTCTCTGTGATCAGGAAATTGGTGCTCTTGCTGATGTAAAAGAGGATAAAGGATTGCCTACAATTCAGGGGTGATGATGGGATAATTAAAGCATGTCTGAAGTGCACAGCCAACCATTGTCTTAAAAAGCTATTATCTTCTGTGATAATAATATTAATAAAAATAATTCTCTGGTAAAGAATGACCAATGTGAAATGGTTTTTGATTTGGTAGTAAAGATGGAGACCAGTTTCAATATACATGCAAGATTGTCACTTTGTCATTTACCTATTGCTTTTCTCCTAGTATTGCAAATATGTAGTCCTTCACCATTGACCACACATTCAAAATATGCCAATTGCTTATTGAGGAAACCCATTGGATAAAGAGATGCTACTAAATAAAATTGCCCAATGCTCCATATTAACATTGCAAATGAGAAAGTTAAGCACAAAAGGTCCATATATGGTTAAGTAGTTGAATTTGATGAGTTTTTGCATTCATGGATGTTCTGCAATAATTCTATTAGATAAATAAGTCCTTGCAATGAAGCAGTATTCCTGTCTCATTTTGCCTTTCAAATGAAGTACAGTTTATTTTTTTTTTATTGTTGCTTACATTATATTATGTAGTACAGTTTTATAGGCGCTGGGGATCCCCCCCACCCCTCCCATACCCCTCCCCCCATGGTGGATTCCTCCACCTTGTTGCATAACCATAGTTCAAGTTCAGTTGAGATTCATTGCTTGCAAACACATGCCTAGCATAAAGTTCAGCGTCTTATTGTCCAGATAAGTTCAGTGGCCTCTTGGGGAGACCTTCTATGGTCTGAAGATAGGTCTAACAGAGTAAAGATCCAGTCAGTTAAAAGCCCCAACAAGGCCTCAGTATCATATACAACATTATGGAATTAATTGACATAGTATTGGGTAAACAATATGTTAAAAATAATGCAAGTTCCATTCTTCGAAACATCTGGGTTGAGACAGTATCAATGACAGGTTCAAAAAATAACAAACAACCAAACAAAAAATTACAGGTTAAATCAAGGCAAACATGTGGTATCTAATCTTTTGGGATTCGCTCATTTCCCTTAGCATTATAGTTTCCAGTTGTGCCCATTTAGCCACAAAGAACTGCATTTTGTTTTTTTTAATAGCTGAGTAGTATTCCATGGAGTAGATGAACCAAAGCTTTCTTATCCAATCTTCTGCTGATGGGCATTTCGGTTGCTTCCATGTTTTTGCAATTACTGATTGTGCTGCAATGAACATAGGGATGCATGTTGGTTTGTCGTAAAACAGGTGTTTTGGATATATTCCTAGGAGTGCTATTGCTGGGTCATATGGTATGCAGATTTTGAGTTGTTTGAGTGTTCTCCAGACTGATTTCCATAAAGGCTGTACCAATTTGCAGCTCCACCAGCAGTGGAGTAGGGTTCCCTTTTCCCCGCATCCTCGCCAGCAAGCGTCGTTGGTGTTCTTGTTTATGTGGGCCAATCTTACTGGTGTTAGGTGGTACCTCATCGATGTTTTAATTTGGATTTCCCTTATTGCTAGGGAGCTGGAACATTTTTTCATATGTTTGTTTGCCATTTGGACTTGTTCCTTTGTGAAATGTTTGCCCATTTCCCGTGCCCATTTCTTGAGTGGCTTGTTTGTTTTGGTTTTTTGGTTGTTTTGAAGTTCTTTGTATATCCTGGAAATTAGCCCCCTATCGCCTATATCGTGTGCAAAGATCTTCTCCCACTCTGTGGGTTGCTTTTTTACTTTGTTGATTGTTTCCCTTGCTGTACAGAAGCTTCTTAGTTTGATGAGGTCCCATTTGTTTATTCTGTTCTCAACTGCTATTGCTTTTGGTGTCCTTCTTAGAAAGTCGGTACCTACTCCTAGGTCTTGCAGGGTATTTCCTACATTTTCTTGCAAGAGTTTGAAGGTTTCTGGATGTAGGTTTAGGTCTTTTATCCATGTAGATTGGATCTTAGTGTATGGTGATAGATGTGGGTCTATCTTTTTGTTTCTACAGGCTATCAGCCAGTTGTCCCAACAACATTTACTAAAGAGTCCTTCCCACTTGCTTAAGCTGTCATTGGTCTTTTTGTCAAAGATTAATTGGCTGTATCTGTGTGGATTCCCTTTTGGTGCTTCTATTCTATTCCATTGATCTTCCTTTCTGTCTTTGTGCCAGTACCAGGCTGTTTTGATAACCACTGCTCTATAGTATGTCCAGAGGTCCGGGATTGTGATTCCCCCTGCTAATTTCTTATTTTTCAGGATGGTTCTAGCTATTCGTGGTTTTTTGTGTTTCCAGATGAACTGTTGAATCATTGTATCCAGTTCCGTGAAGAATGTTTTGGGCAATTTGATTGGAATTGCGTTGAAAATGTATATTGCTTGTGGTAGTATAGACATTTTAATGATATTGATTTTGCCTATCCAGGAGCACGGGATGTTATTCCATCTTTTGAGGTTTTGTTCAATTTCCTTTTTAAATAGTTTGTAGTTTTCTTCGAATAGGTCTCCTACACTTTTGGTTAGATTTATTCCCAAATACTTCATACTTCTCTCTGCTATTTTGAATGGTATCCTGTTGGTTAGATCTTCTTCCATCTTGGTGTTATTTGCGTACACTATGGCTGTTGATTTTCGTTCGTTAATTTTGTACCCCGCCACTCTGCCAAACTCTCGTATAAGTTCTAGCAGTTTCTGTATTGAGTCTCCTGGTTTTTCTATGTATAGGATTATGTCATCTGCATATAGTGAAAGCTTGACTTCTTCGTTTCCTATACGTATGCCTTTGATTTCTTTTTCTTGTCTTATGGCCTCTGCAAGTACCTCTAGGACTATGTTGAATAGCAGTGGTGATAGTGGGCACCCTTGTCTTGTTCCAGATCTCAGTGGGAAGGGTTCTAGCTTTTCTCCATTCAGTATGATACTGGCGTTGGGTTTTTCATAAATTGCTTTAATTATGTTGTGGATTTTCCCATCTATGCCTACTTTGGCTAGAGTTTTTAGCATGAAGAGGTGTTGGATTTTGTCGAAAGCTTTTTCTGCATCTATTGAAACTATTATGTGGTTCTTGTTTTGCAGTTTTTGGATATGGTTTATAACATTTATGGATTTCCGAATGTTGAACCATCCCTGCATTCCAGGGATGAATCCTACTTGATCCGGATGAATGATCTGTCTGATGATTTTTTGAATTCTATTGGCTAGGATTTTGTTGAGAATTTTAGCATCAATGTTCATCAGAGAAATAGGTCTGTAGTTTTCCTTCTCTGATGGTTCTCTATCCGGTTTTGGGATTAAGGTGATGTTGGCTTCATAGAATGAGTTTGGGAGGGTTGCTTCCTCCTCTATTGTTTTGAAGAGCTTGTAGAGGATTGGGGTTAGTTCTGTTCGGAATGTTTTGTAGAATTCTGTAGTGAAGCCGTCTGGGCCTGGGCTTTTTTTCGTTGGGAGATCCTTGATGACTGTTTCAATCTCTACCTCGGTTATGGGTTTATTTAATTCTGCAGTTGCCTCCGGACTGAGTTTTGGTAAATGGTGGGAGTCCAAGAACTTTTCTATTTCTTGGTGGTCCTCAAATTTGTGGGAGTACAGTTCTTTGTAGTAATTTCTAATTATTTTCTTAATGATTGCAGTGTCTGTTGTTATGTTGCCTTTTTCATCTTTAATGCTGTTGATTCTCACTTTCTCTTGTTTTTTTTTTGGTCAATCGGGCCAGTGGAGTGTCTATTTTGTTTATTTTCTCAAAAAACCAACTTTTTGATTTGTTGATTTTATGTATAGTTTTTTTGATTTCTATTTGGTTTATCTCCTCCCTTGTTTTGATGATTTCTTGTTTCCTATTGTGCGTGGGACTCTTCTGCTGCTGTTTTTCCAGATCCTGGAGGTGTGAGGTTAGTTCCTGTATTTGGCGTCTTTCTTGGGCCTTGACATGCGCTCCGATTGCGATGAATCTACCTCGTAGCACTGCTTTGGCGGTGTCCCACAAGTTTTGGAATGTTGTATCAGAGTTTTCATTGGTTTCCATGAATTTTTTGATCTCATCTTTAATTTCTTCTCTGACCCATTGTTCGTTTAATAGCATATTGTTCAATTTCCAAGAGTGCCTATACTTCCTGGGGAGTTTTGAGTTGTTGATTTCCAGTTTCATCCCATGGTGGTCTGAGAGGGTACATGGTATGATACTAATGTTTTGGAAGTTGTTTAGATTCGCTTTATGTCCTATCATGTGGTCGATTCTGGAGAAGGTGCCATGCACCGCTGAGAAGAATGTATAGTCTGTGGCCTTAGGATAAAAAGTTCTATATATGTCTACTAAGTCCAGTTGTTCTATTGTTTGTGTGAGCTCTGTTGTTTCTTTGTTGAGTTTTTGTTTCGTAGACCGGTCCATTGTTGTTAGAGGTGTGTTGAGATCGCCTACAAGAATTGTGCGGGTGTCTATGTCTTCCCTTAAGTCTGTAAGTAATTGCTTTACGTAAGTAGGTGCATTAAGATTCGGTGCATAAACATTAATGATGGTGATTGCTTCTTGATGGATCATTCCTTTCACCAGTATAAAATGGCCTTCCCTGTCTCTTTTGATGTTAGTTAGAATGAAATCTATCTCGTCTGAAATTAGGATAGCTACCCCAGCTTTTTTTTCTCGTCTATTGGCGTGGAATATCTTTTTCCATCCCTTCACTTTCAGTTTCTTTGCATCCTTTCTGGTTAGATGCGTTTCTTGTAGGCAACAGATGGTTGGGTCTTGTTTGATGATCCATTCTATTAATCTCTGTCGTTTGATTGGTGAATTTAGACCATTTGTGTTGAGAGTTAAAATTGAGAGGTTGCAATTTTGCCCTGCCATGTGATTGTGTTGTGTGTGTGTTGTTGCCTATGTAATTGTCTTGTTTGTGCGGCCTTTAGTTTGGAGACCTTCTTATTTGCCAACTTTGTTTGTGATTTGCCTCCTTTTTGTCCGGGACTAGCGCATTTCTAAGGAGACTTTGCAGAGCTGGTTTTGTGTAGACATATTCTTCTAGTTTTTCTTTGCTATTGAAGTATCTGATTTCGTTCTCATATACAAATGAGATCTTTGCTGGGTAGATTATTTTTGGTTGACAGTTGTTTTGTTTCAGGACTTGGAAGATCTTTGTCCATTCTCTCCTTGCTTGTAGGGTCTCTTCGGAGAAGTCAGCAGTGATTCTGATGGGTTTTCCCCTGTATGTGATCTTTTCTCTACTTCGTACTTGTCTCAGGATTCCTTCTTTGTCTTCATTGGAGTAGAACTTGAGCACCGTGTGTCTGGGTGAAGATCTCTTTGGATCATGTCTGTTGGGAGTTCTCTGTCCATCCTGTATGCGGGGTGGATTCGTGTTCCAAGTGTTTTGGAAGTTTTCCTGTATAATTTCATCGAGCACTGCTTGCATCCCAGATTCTCTTTCTACTCCCTCGGGGAGGCCGATGATCCGAATATTCAATTTTCTAAGGTAATCCTTCATCTCTTGCATCATTTTATTAGTTTTGCTGAGGTTTGTCTCCAGCTGTTTGATTCGCTGGGCACTTTCATTTTGTGTGTCTTCTGTTTCAGAGATCCTTTCCTCTGCCGCATTTATTCTGTTGATGAGGCTTTCAATCTTATTATCTTGGGCGTCCAGTTTGGTTTTGATTTGTTGTATTTCGGTGATTATGCGGTTCTGGTAGTCTTCCAGCTTTGTGTCCACGTCTCTGAGAAATTTTAGCATTATTTTCATCAATTCCTTTGCTGGTAACACTTCCATGTCTTCATCTCGTATCGTCGATATTGATAATGGCTTTTGGCCCTTGTTTGGTGGGGTGCTGGCTCTTTCATCTGGAGCACAACTCTTTCTGGTGGTTTTTCCCATTGCGTTGGTGTATTCTGGTGAGGCAAATGGACCCGTGTGTTGAGGGGCTGTCAGGTGCTTTCCTGTAGAGATTGGAGCCTGCAGGCGTGGTGTTGCCGGGCGTGGTTATTTTCAAGGCACCGTTGGTGCGTTCTCAGGGCCCGGGGCTGTAGAGCACCACCTTGGGGGCCCAGTGGATTCCAGGCACACTCTGGGCACCTCTTCTACAGGTGTGACACCCCAGGGCGTGGAGGGATGGAGGCGCTCTCTGGGTGTGCCCCCTTCACGGGAATCCGCAGGGCGTAGAAGGTTTTATGTGCTTTCTCCCTGCGTTCTCCGTGTCAGGGACTGCAGGGTTTTTCAGAGCCCACCTGGTGCGTCTCCCACACACGGGACTGTGGGTGAGGCACTTTCCAGGCGTGGCTCTTGTGCAGTGAATCCACCACTCGTGGTGTGTGGGTGTTCAGAGCCCCTGCTCCCGTGTGGCTCCCCCACACAGGCCCTTAGCGGAGGAGTGACCCAGGCGCCCTGTTATAATGACTTCACGGCAGGTTCGCACCGTGTCAGTTTGGTGCAGGAGTTTTCAGGGCTCTCCTGGTGGGTCGCCCACGCTCAGAACTGCAGGGTGGGAGGCGAGAAGTGAGCAGTTCACTCTATGGGAGTGGTACCTGCGTGTCAGGGACACACAGCGCTACACTTCCCAAATCTGAGCTCTCCTGACACCTGACACCTGCGCTGCGGAGGTGCTGCTGCTGCAGGCGGGGCGCCCAGCCCGCTCGGTGCGGCGCGCACTCACCAGTGCGCTCGGTGGTTTCGTGCACTCACCAGGCAGGATGTGGGGGACTCCAGACCCTCGCCAGCTGCCTCTGCGCACCGAGCCGCACTGGTCCCCTCAGCGCAGGAACTTCCGAGGCGCCTTCCCGCGGCCCCCCTCAGCCACCAACACAACACCACTGTGCGTAGTTCCACACAGACCCAACAGTTTCGGCCGCCTGCTCCGCCTTCTCAGAGGCTGGAATCTCAGCAGGGGGCGAGAAATGCGGAGGCTGCCACGTCAACCCCGAGCTCACCAAACGTCCGGCTGCTGCAGTCTGCCTCCACCGCTGCCGAAGGCCTCCCGCCAGCGACGATCCCCCTGATCTCCCTGCCTCCGAGCTGGCCGCGTCTCCCGTCAGGCCGTTTTCAAAAGTGACTCAGCAGGTCTAGAGTGGGATGTCGGTTTCTCTGACTTTGCCCTGCTCCATTCTCGTTGTTCTTCCGAGTTGTGTGGATCTTTTTGGCTCCACACTGTCCCAGGGAGCTTCACGGACCTCTCCCTGCGGTTCCCTGCTGTTCCTCTTTGCTGCTTCTGTAGCGTTCTATCCCTCTCTCACTAGACGCTCCCTCACAGCCTTCCTCCTACGTCGGCCATCTTCGCTCCCTGAAGTACAGTTTAATTTCAGTAAGCTCCTAGCATGACATATTCTGGAATGTAACAAGTGTGTGCAGTATAGTTTTGTGAAATTAGACATGAAGATTGCCACAATTAAAACACTGTGTTGGAGTTATAACAAAACTGAGAGGCTGTGTGTTTAAGACACTTTATTTTTTTCAAGGTGCTATAATTTGTTGCTGTTGTCGTTGTTGATGTTGATGTGGCTGTTCTAACTCATACTGGTTGTGGACCTTATTTCACGACTTCTCACATAGGGTAATGTATAGTGATGGAGTACTGGGGTCTGTCATATACAGACGTGGGGGGTACAAAGGAAAATGCATCCTTGCATCCAGATGAAAGATCGATTCTCAATGAAACTGTTGGACATGTGTAGACAATGGGATGCTGGACTGTCTGACATTGTCTGTACCAATAATGTCGGGATACACTTAAATTATGGACTGATTGAATTATGATTTCTTATGAAGGACTACACTATTGTAACAAATTGGGAAAAATCTGATGGGGGTGGGGTTTTGGGGGAAATCCCAACCTATACAAAAATGTACCACATAAAACACCTTCCAAAATTCAGCTATGTTGTTTTGTGATACCTGATGAGGTCCCTACCGATGATGTTTCAACATTCCTCATTCAATCCAAAGACAACTTTGAAGTCACTGTTGTGTGTTATGCAAGCATGCTTTCTATCAGTAATCCACTTTCAAGATACCAACATTGGAAGAGTATCGGAAGGCAGTGGGTTGCTGCAATTTGTAACCTGAGGAGCAGAATACTCTTTGGAACATGAAATTCAGGGGCATAAATACTGATGAGCAAATTTGTTGCATGAAAATTCAATATACATATAAAACTATATATATTCCCACAAATTCCCATATATATATGACCAACTATGGGTGGTCTAGGCCATTTATTCAACTATGACAGTGATGGGAATGTAGATTTGTGAGCAGAGTAGCAGTGCAATGTTTCTCCTTTCTCGTCCAGGAGACAATTCACTGATCTGACTAAGCCACACAGAGAGAAGTAGGTAATGCTACAGCAGGGACCTGCAAGCTGAGGGGCAACTCTGGTTCTCAGCCCTGAGTTGAGGGATATGAGAACATAGTTTCCACACTAAAATTTTCTCTGCTGAACTGTTGGTAATTGACAGTCTCCTGAGGTTGTAATTGACCCTGCCTGGCTGGGATAAGCACATGCAGTTCCATACACAGTGTGTCCTCTGCCAGCGGTGGCTCATTCAGAGAAATGCTTACCTACTGTTTCATCTCTGCTGCTGCAATATGAAAATGAGCCCAACCTTCTGAGCAACGATAATAGAGTCATATACCCCATGAAATACAGTCACAGCTCTTCCCAAAGCCCTTCCTCCCCATTGAGATGTAAAGCTTGAAGCAAGTATAAATATGTTGTAAGGGACTGCAGCTAAACCACTCAACTTTTTGAGCTTACTCATTTCTTGCCAAATTTCCCACCCAGAGTTCCTGCTTCCTAAGTTTAAGATGCTTCACAAGGTTTTATCTACTGGATTATTCACAAAACTAGGAGAGTAAGGTAGATATTTACTCCAAACTTCCTGTATGTTAACTGAAAATTAGCCTAGCTTTATTGATGGAGTTAGTGATATAAAAATGTTAGTAGAACTGGGCCACAAAGCCTAAGGGTCCTCTGTTCAGAAGTATTTTGCAATCAGTTGTGAAATATTATCTCAAGTATAGTTATTTTACTGGCAAGAAATATTTTTCAGTTAACTAGGAAGTTATTTTCTGATTCTGATTTTTGTGTTCTTTATAACTTGAATATTTATTGATGACATAGTTTAGAAATATACCAAATGAAAAAATGCAACTCTGTGTTTTCCTGTGTGTCACAGATTTCTGTTATACATTGCTGATCAAAAATTGCCTGTGGGTACACAGAGATGACCCCACTGTATTCCGGATGGAGCACACCCAGGTGTTTCCCAGCAGATTTAGAAGAGCCTCAATTTTGACATCTCTGAGGAGAGTGCCACACATCTCGACAACAGCTTGGGTGAGAGTTCCTTTATTGGGAGCCCAGGAGAACATGTCAGGGCCTCAGTGAAATGTTTCTGGTTTTAGTGAGGAACCAATGACAAAGTTCCCAAGAGGTCATAGGAGCTGCTTATCCAGTGCCCTGGGGCACAAAGGGTGGGGGTGCAGGGCCCATGTCTCTCTCTGCTCTGTTACAAAACCAGTGTAAGAGTTTAGAATAACCATTTGATTCTGCTTCTGTATATTGCTTTCTGCTGAGCAAGAGTAGAGCCATGTTAGAATAAGTATAGAAAAGTCATTTCATGAAACAAGTAAAGTTTTAGTTTCCCAGAAATGAGTCAGACAATTACAGGAATAAAGAAGATAAAGAAGCAAGGCCAACGCAAGAATGTAATGGATAAGAAAGTGAGAAAGTACCGGGTCACCTAGTCCTAAGACGAGGAATACAGACTGTCAACAATTGAGAAAATATACAAAGTTAAGGGACCCCCGGGCTATCTAATCTGAAAGTGAGAAATGCTGACTGTTATGCAGAGTTTATGATTTTGCCCTATAAAAACTGTTCCAAAATGTTTGTGAGGCGCGCAGAGTCCTGGGTGCCTCCAGAGACTCTGTTGCCCATTCGCGAATGCTCAATAAAATCCTCATGCTTATTGCAGCCTCTGCGTTTGACTTGTTTTGCCAATGACAGTGTGGCTCCCCTCCACAGGGTTGGACTCTCCCTGAGTCTAACACCAGCAAGAGGAGCTTCCCACTGTCTTGGGACCAAAAAAAATGTATGACAAAATTTTTGATTTAACATAATTACTGATGAAAACTATAACTCCATCCAAGACATTATATGGTAATACTTCAAGTGAAAACATGGTTTTAGTAAATTTCATTTGACCTTCTATTTCTAAGGGTTCCATGCAGATTACTATGGAGACATAGAATTAAAACATCATTTTGTTTCAGTGCTAACAAATTTAAATTAATACATCCTCTCTGTATTGTAGGCATTTTCTACATAGTGTGGAAAAGTGTTATTGTATCACTGTAAAGTTATACTTTTCACTTCATTCTACATGAGTTTATGAACTGCTGTTAGATGTACTAAATGTGCTCTGCGGAAATGCAGTTGAGTGGCTCACAACGCTGCCTGTCTTGTATCTCTGCCACTTCATACTCTGCAGCATCTGAGGTAGCACTTGTCCAGTGCCCACCAAGGCAGCTAGTGAAGGATGACCTCATGAGAAAATAAGGCACTTAGTTTGAAATGTTATAAATTCTGCAGGACACCAAAGACTGTACTATCATTTACCAGTCATGTTACTTTTGGCAAATATTCTCTGACACTGTCAGTTGTATACCATATACTTGGATAAATGGAATGTATGCCTTTTGCAGATGATGTAGGGCAATATTTATAAAAACAGATTTATTCAGCAAAAGTGCACATAGGGCTGAAACAAGTTCCGATGAGCCTAGAAACAAATTATTATCCAAAGGCAGGAAATTAGGTCCTAGGAGCCAACCACCCATTTTATAGGAGTGGCTAATTTAGGACATGGATGATTAGTCCTTTCCTCCTTTAAGTTTTTATTTTCATATTTTTATGATGTTAACTTCATTGCTTTCATTGCCTTTATTTTAATCCCCATTAACTTAGAAGATGAGTCTGAAACCTGAGAGTATTTGCACAAAAACAACAAAACACCTGTTTCTATTTATTTAAAATTTAATTTTTAATGATGTGTATAGTTGAGAAGGAAGCATAGCCATGTGAATCACTGATTAGGGTGGAATAGAAAAAGTGAATCAGACCGTGGTTTCCGGTTTTCTTTTCCTTTTTCTCTATCTGGGTCAAGTGGAAAGAGAAGGAGAGAAGCTGCACTAAGCTTCCTAACTGCATCAATCTTGGATATGGGGAACTGTTGGTGTCCAATGATTCCAGTGATTCTCTAAGGCAAGTGAAATGATTTTAATCTGAGCTCAGGGAACTGGAAAGGGCCTCAAGTATCCAAGGTTGGCGGGGCTCAGTGAGAAGAGGCGGAACTTCCTTTCTCAAGGGACAGCCTAACTGCCACCTAGACCCCGCCCACACCCAGTGGCTCTTTTTTTTTTCTTTAAATTCTATTTATTCTTTTTTTTTTAAGTGGGTAAGACTATTATTTTTTCCACATTGTTTCCTTCATGTTTAAACGGGGAGAGGGGATTAAGGGAGAAGGCGCATCCAATTTCCCACCCTCCCCAGGTTCCGGATGTAGGGTATGATCTTAGGCTCTTGCTCAAGTGGTTTTGATATTTCAACAGTTATGAATCACTGCCAATCTTGCCACTCCAAACACGATGAGGTCTTTGAAGAATCCACTGATTGACATAGTCCATCATAGAGTCTCTGTTTGCCCTGTATTTTGCTGCCAACTTATAGCTGTTTTGTCTTCTCTCTTTTCTTGATTAGGGTTCCGAGTCCAGCATTTTGATTGGGGAGATCTCCAAACAAACTTTGTCTGAGGTGTTCTCAAACCAGATTCTTGTATATACTAGCAAGTACAGGGCCTGGCACAGTCCATCGCACTGATCAGCTGGTGGTTGCAATTGCTGGGTTGGTTCTGATTTCACTCCTGACTTCCACTGGAACCAATGGGCGTTGCAGTCCATCCTGGTGCTGCCCAGCACATACTCGGCCCTTGCATAACCCAGTGGGAACTGCATCCTAGTTGGAGCGGACCACAATAACCCCCACCAGGACCGCCCCCTACCCTGGTCTGCCAGTATGTGTAGCAGTAATCCAGTCTGTCCCACACCTCATTCCACCCCAGCCACTGTCCTAGTTTTTATGCCCTCCTGCGGAAGTGGTAAACCAAAAAGGAGGAGCCCACTGTTTCCCTCCCAGGCCTCTCACACTCGGGGATCATGCACTCTCCAGGGAGTTCTGTGGTTTGACTTGACAAAACTAGACCCCAGTGCCAGGTTCTGCCAGCTGATGCTGTGGCAAAGCCCAAACAACCTCACCCACTCTAATTTTGTTTGCACTAGTAGGAATAATCAGCCCAGCCCGACTTTTCCTGTTGGCAACGCCCACGTCACCACGTACCCCGAGCTCCGAGTCGAGCGGAGGGACTAGGGTTATGAGACAGACAAGACAGACAACACACAGACACAGTGGGTCATTCTTGTGAGGAGAATGCCGATTTATTTGAAGTCAAGCTGCATCTTTTATAGTCTGCTTGGCCCCTCCCAGGATCCTCCCATCGGTTAAGCCACACCTAAGCTCCCCCAAGGACATGCAACAAGGGGAAGCAGGAAGGAGGGAGATTGTAGTCAAGCCACAGGCTAAATGTATCAGGCCATGATTGCCCTTCCTGTTACATCCTTGAGAAACAAGTTGTGCTGTGGAGTTAATCCTTGGGAGACCGGGGCCTACATGCCCCCCTTTTTTGTTTTTTAATGGACACCTGTCTTAGGTTGTCCAGCAGTCAGTTGATGCCTTACCCGTCATGGGGAGCCCCACCTGGGGCACGTGGGATCCCTGTCTTAGGTTGGTCATCAGCTCTGCCAGATCTTACCCGTCTCTGGCTGCCCATTACACATCATGCTCAACCAGAATTGAGTTCTAGGATTTTCCACAGCTAAAGTCATCATAGTTTGTCAAATGATGACCTGCTCCCGGGCTTGTTGCCTGCATAGGCGGCAGAGAAAAGTAAACAGTACTACAATCATGGCTATAGCCATCAGCCCCATGGCTAAGACTCCGCTCCATTCCTAAAACATTCATGCTGCCAGTCTAATGCCATTCACAATAACTTCCCTTGACATGAGGGGAACTCGGGTCTTAACAATGTACAAGTATTGTTGAAAATACTAACATTTAAGAATCTCACAGAGCTAAAATGTTACATGTGTACCACAAACAGTTTTAGCAGGAACCGGAGACCCCAACTACTTATCATCCCATTTGGCTCTTACATTTCCAAACAGAAAAGGACCCCAAAAGTTCTTAGGGAAAGGGGCGTCGTCATCCACCCTTAGCTTCTTCCTGCTGAGTGGGGGGTGCAGTTGGGTAGCAGCAGCAGTTGGGGGTCAGTCCATCTAGTGGTTCCTGATGGAAGGCAGAAGTCATCAGGTGTTTGATGTACGTCCTGGCACTTGAGGCTTCTCTTTGTTGAAATCCTGAGTAGTAAGTCCATCTGAATTCATTCAGAACCATTCAGCTGAACAGACTTCGTAGGTGCTGAGAAAACAGAAACAGACATGCCTCTCCAAGAGCTTAATTGTGTATCCATACATTATTTCAAAAGGATTTAGCTTAGCAATTCACATTTATGAATATTCTCATCTGTAAGCCAATTAAGATAGACTGTATAGCTTGCCAATTAAACATTGACTAAAGTTCAATGCTTCAATTTTTTAACACCTTTCAAAATTTTAAATAAAATGGCCGTAAGCAATTTTCAACCATTTCTCCCAATTCATGGAAACACATTTTGACACAAACCGGCCTCAAAGCTGGGAAAGAGAAGTTTTTTCAAACAACCTTCTTCTGAATTGGCAATTTACCCCCATTCAAATGAAGGCAGATAAGAATCAGGGACAAGAACAAGGTCTCAAATTCTTGGAAGGGCAAACTCCATGCATGCCCCTCCCTTGTTTTGTGGCTGGAGGGCCAGAAGCTCTTCCTTAGTTTTTTTTGTTTTCTTGAAGTCAAGGGAGCTGAAAAAAAACCTCCAATTTGGCTATTGTCTTGGGAGATTTCCTAGGAATTTACTGAAGTTAGTTAATAATAAGATGAAAACAACTTGAAAAGAGATGTTAAAACACTGTTGTTTCTCACAAGGAATCAGACTCCAACTCCATGGTCTTAAAGGCAAAATTCAGAAATCATACACATCATAACCAATCTCACTGTACAATTTAAAAGAATTTGTTGTTTTCCTGTAAGGCAAAATCTCACATACTTCCTTGTAAGTAAGAACACAAATAATTCACAATCAGGGCCAATTTCATAATTAGGAAACATCTGATAATCTAAATTATTTTGAATGACAATTACACTACTCAAACTTTTGTCTCAATCTTTGAGAGTTCCAGGGATCCTACTAGAACGCTCAAAGTCATGAGACTTGGTTTAGAACTCTGAAGAATTTAGAGTCTAAATAAGTTAAACAATAAAATACCTTTAGCATTTAACTGAACACTAGACCTAATCAATGCCAAGATAACTCTGTAAGCTGAACATCAAACATCATAGAAGAAAACATCATAGGAACTTTTCCCCAGTGGAGGTAGGGAGTCTGGTGTGGCCAGGGCCTGCTGAATTTGTTAGACCTCTCTAAAATTATTTACCAGGAGAAAGAAAGGGGGTAGGTCACCGTCCATCACATCTTGTCTGTCAGTCAGTCAGTCACACATGCACCCAGTTCTGAACAAGAACAACTTAACAATTCAAGACAAAGACAGAACTGGAGAAAGAATGTTAAAACAAAATCTAGTTTTTGTCCGGATAAAAATAATAGGACACCAAAAATAATGACTAAACATATGCACAAACACCAAACACATCAGAACAGAGACATATAACTCTTCAACACTTTGCAATTTCCAACCTCTTCTTTGACATGCTTTAACCTGGAGACATTTTATAAAACAAGTACTTGGGTTCATCTCATGCTTTAGGTTAATTTAACAGTGGACCACTCTACATCAATTATTTTTGTTAAATTAAGTTACAGAATACGTGTCTTTCTCCTTTTTTTTTTCTTTTATTTATTTTATATCTACCTTGCTTGAATTGCTTAATTCTCCGGTCAGCCTGTTCTGACCAACAGAGTTCCCCATTTTATGTAGAAGTTCTTCAAGCTCAGTAACCAATTTATCCTGGGAGAAGGCTGAACCCATTTTATTGTCCTTTTCGCAGGATGAATTAAACACCAAGACCTTACTATATTTCAAAATAAATCTAAAACCTAACTATGCCTCAAAATAAATTTAAAATGTTAACTATATTTCAAAATAAATCTTAAACCTACCTATATTTCAAAATAAAACTCCCTTTCCTACCAGTTTAGGAAAGACTTACAATACGTCCCACTTACCTGCTGGCCAGCTTCCCGGGATGACCCTTCATCGTGTATCCTCTCTTTCTCGGATCTCGGTGGGACCTCCAGATGTTGGCAATGCCTGCATCGCCACGTACCCCGAGCTCTGAGTCGAGCGGAGGGACTAGGGTTATGAGACAGACAAGACAGACAACACACAGACACAGTGGGTCATTCTTGTGAGGAGAATGCCGATTTATTTGAAGTCAAGCTGCATCTTTTATAGTCTGCTTGGCCCCTCCCAGGATCCTCCCATCGGTTAAGCCACACCTAAGCTCCCCCAAGGACATGCAACAAGGGGAAGCAGGAAGGAGGGAGATTGCAGTCAAGCCACAGGCTAAATGTATCAGGCCATGATTGCCCTTCCTGTTACACCCTTGAGAAACAAGCTGTGCTGTGGAGTTAATCCTTGGGAGACCGGGGCCTACATTTTCCCTGATCTAGTCCACATGAAGCACACACGTGTTGTAGCCCTGCCTAGTCTGATCTGCCCCCATCCCAGTCCACACTCTCCAGTAGGAGTAGCTGTCCAGCAAAGGAACCACCCCTTATTCCCCTGCCAGCTCTGACCCCTCCCTTCCTTCTTCTCATGCTTGCTGGATGGGCGCTGCAATCCCTTCCGGTACAGGCAACCTCACATTTGCATTCCATATTGTGCACTAGTCTTTGTTTCGTTCCAATTTTAGTATATGTGCTGCCGAAGCGAGCACTAGTCTTTGTTTCAACCGAACCTGGCTCGACCCACACTGGTGCTTGGATTTGCCAGTGGATGATGTTGACAGATTCAGCCTGGTCTTCCCCCAACCCTTGCCAAATGTATGCCTGTGGGTAACTTTCCATGGCCTGTTCTGGGCTGTTTCCTAAGTTTCTTGCACTTACCTGCTGGGTCTGTGTCCTGCCAGAAGAATTGCCCAGGCTCCTCCATCAGAACCAATGCCAGGTTTCACGCTTACCAGTGGGTCCATGAGCTAACTCTACCCAGTTCACGTCCTGACATAGCGGGAACAGTGGCTTTTCCTGACTGGCCTTCAACCCAATCTGGTCCTTGCTGTTGGATGTTTCAGCCCAGCCATGGCTGGTCCATACCCACATATGGCTCACAGATGGCTCAGTATTGGTTTGAGACCTTGCCCAGTCCATCGCACATCTATCCCAGTCCTCCAGGACACCAGAGGGTATTGAGGTCTGGCCCAGCTCAGTGCATTCTATCCCAGTCCACACTTGTGCCAAGGGAGACTACAATCATTTCCCAATTGGAACGCAGCCCCCATTCCAGGTTACACGCCCCTTGTTGGGAACCTTATCCCAGCTAGGGTTGTCCCCTTAGCTCCCCAACCAGGCCTGTTCCCAGCAATAGATCACATGCATGCCAGTGGTTGCTCTGACTCAGCTGGGCACAGCTGGTGTCTCTTCTGATTGGACTATCTTCTCTTCACTCTTAGGTGCCATCCAATGCAGACCTGGGGGTGCCCCACTTCTTACATCTGTGTATGCAATTTACTCCCTGTGGTGCAAATAGCTTCACCCCAACCCCAGTATTTTCAACCTGGAAGTTTTTGTGTAGAAACAGACATTGTCCTGAGTTCTGAGAAGCTCTGAGGCCTTCCAACCATGAACTGATTCGATTGGAATGTGTTCTGTGGAGCCTGTTAACATAAGTAGATCACCCGTAAAGTGTTTACTTTGAGTGTTTTGATAATCCCATCATTTATGCTGGGAAGGTCAAAGGGTCTGGTTTCCACCCACCTACACCTGTCATTTAGGGTCAGTTCCCTCCTCAGCCCTGGGGTGAAGTTTGGAACCCACTCAGTACATTCAAATCTTTGAGGGTGACACAAGGAAACACCCCCAGCATCTATCACCCCAGTAAGGGAGCATTAACATATTGAAAGAAAGCAGGCTTACCTGAAGACCTCACAGAAAAACAGGATCACATGTTAGTCGCCTTGATAGAGAACAGCTTGCACAGTGGACCTGGGGAGATGAGCTTACACGAAACTAAAATGTGGACTAAACAGAGAGCACAGGCCAGGGGCTGTGTTGTAATCTTTTTCCCACACCACATTGATTTGTTTGTTTGTTTTTGGATTTATTTATTTTTATTGAAAGACAAATATTACAGAGTTGGGGAGACACAGATATTAAGCTCTTCTGTCTGATGATTCACTCAGCAAGCAGCCGCAAAGGCCAGAGCTGATTTGATTTGAAGCCAGGAGCATCTTTCATGTCTCCCACATAGGTGAAGAGTCCCAGGGTTTGGACTGTCCTTGACTGCTTGCTTTCCCAGGCCAGAATCAGTGAACTGGATGGTAAGTGGCACTGTGGGAACATAAAATTGTGTCCATTTGGGATCCAGTGCATGAAAGGCAAAGACTTTTAGCCACTGGGCTACTGCACCAGACCCTTGATGCGATGTTTTTACAGGCCAAGAGGAACAGGGGAATCACTGCTGTTCTGCCTCCTTGCTTGCTCCCAGTGCAGAAACCACTGCTTGTACCCAAGCAAAGCTTGTGACAGGGGTCATTCATGGCTCAGCCCAGTGCTGCATTATCCAGTATTCTCTGTTGTCCAGGGTCCCTTAGGAAGCCCAGCTGGGTGAGCACTCAAGGCAGAGCACTCCATCCTCCACACCCAACTCTTGAGATGTCAGCCACACCTGAATATAGGCACACACAGGGTGGGTCCTTGCATCCAAAATATCATGTGGGTTCCTAATTAGCTTCTGCAATAACCTGGTAAATATGCTTTCTTCAGAGAAAATTGTTTAGTAATACAATATTTCACTCAAATAAAAGCATAAAATGTATAACCACAGGGACTGAATAGTAACAATTAGATAAAAATGCTTTCTCACAAGTAGCTATGGTATTAATGGTTCTAAATACCTTGACAACAGAAATGTAAAACAAATCAGCAAAAGAATCCAAAGCAATGACTTTGCACTAGTCGAGTTTATAAATCTTCAGTGTGTCAAGGAGAAAGATAAATTGGCAGATGCCCGTTCATCCACAAAAGCATTTTAGGAAATACAAAATGTATATTACTCACATAAACTGTATGTCAGGTGTAATCTACCGTGGGGACACAGAAGCAAAATATAGTGTTGCTGAGAAAGGAAAGGCAATGTTACATAGAATTTTATGATGGATAAGTATAGATTAAGCATTATGGTCTCAGGATAAAGGTGTCAATGTGGATCAAAGGTATGAAGGAATCTTTTTTTAAATTTTTTTTTTTTATTGTATTATGTGACACAGTTCAATATAGGCACTGGGATTCCCCCCACCCCTCTCCCAACCCTCCCTCCATGGGGGGTTCCTCCCCCCCATTGCCAACCACAGTTCAGGTTTAGTTGAGATTCCTTCATTGCAAGCATACACCAAGCATAGAGTCCAGCATCTGATTGTCCGGTCAAGTTCAGCGGCTTCTTGGAGAGACCCGCCCCGGTCTGAAGGCACAGCCAATAGAGTAGAATCCCGTTCAATTAAAAGCCCCAACATAACATCAGCAATGATATATAACGTTAAGGGATAAATTGACAAAGTATTGAGCAACCAATTTGTCAAAATTGGATGCATGGTCTTAACAACTTACTGTGACTATTTCAATGACATTTCAACAATTGAGGTGCGAAACAGTTTTACGAAGGGGTGTGCAGAGAAATCTTCCATACCTTGGTGAGGAGTACTTATTCCCCGTGTCCTACCTAGTAAGGTGTGTGTGAGTCCATGCTGACCAAGCCTTCCTTGTTGTTCTCTGCCTATCCTTTCCAATTTGTGTGTGTGTGTGTGAGATTAGCATTTCTGAGATTAGCATTCATATTGGTAGTCTAAGAAAACAAAGCTGGTTGCTTAATGTCACATGGATCTAAATAGAATAAAAAACCACAAAAAGTGGCTACACGACCCAGAACAGTGCTCATCACTTGCCCTCGGTGTCCTGGTTCTCAGGCATTTGAAGCCTCACAATAGTTTACACCACTGACTAGCTGGCTCTCAAGAATCTAAACTACATTGCTGGATTTCCATGATCTCTACCTTATCTATAGATCACTGGGTGTCCCAATTTCCATCATTGCAAGAATCAATAGTTTATATTAGGTACACAAATATATACATATGCTTTTACTTCTTTTTCCTTGGAGAACTATGAATTACATGTTTCATACCTTGGCTAGAATTCTGATATTTCTCTGTGTATCTTTATGCAAACCATAATACAAATATCTCAAAGCCAGGTAACTGTAGTGTTCCCAACTTTGTATTCCAAATATAAGCACTTTAGAGACATAGATGATCACAAATAAATTACTAAACTTGTCTTAAATTATGGCAATTATCAAGTGCTTTATCTTGAAAGACATTTTGTTTGCATAAACAAAAAGATGTTGAGAGCAACAAAAATTATAATTTTGTCCTTTGGGTCCTGGTTTATTTCACTAAGCAACAGTTTCTAGCTGGGACTATTATATTCCAAATGTAAGATGTCATTCTTTTAATGGTTAAGTAGTATTCCAAATGTATTCTATGATACGTAACAACTAATATACAAAACAATATTGTGATGGGGTGCATGTAGGTAATAGCGCCCCAGAGTAGTGAGAAGTTGTGACTGCATTTTTGTTCATTGACTTAGTTTTGAGCACAGCTAACCTATTGGCTTAAGGTGTGATCTGAAAGTGATTGGATACTTTGTATTGCACACCGCTTAAGTTGATTGGATGATTTGCAAGGCACATCACCTAGGTTGATGGAGCGGTTTTTACAATGTGATCCACTGATTGGATGGTTTGGGAAGAAATACTTGGCTGTGCAGATCAAGGGGAGTTTAAAAACCCCTCCCTTTGTCCTTGCAGAGTGATGGTTCCTGGGATGTAGCTGAAGTTGCCATTGCAAAGCACTTTGTGTGTGTGTGTGTGTGTGTGTGTGTGTGTGTGTGTGTGTGTGTGTATGTACTTTACAAGAAAGTCTAACATACTGGGGAATAATGGATGCATGCAACATATGTCTCTACTCTTGACTAATAGTGGGACTGCCATTAGTTTATAATTATATTTTTGCATTATATTAGTATATTTTCCACTATTTTCTATACCTAACATATCATTATAAATTCACATATCAGAAAGTTAAGATTGTTACAGTGAAATTAATAACTATTCTACAATGATAACTTGGAATAAAAATAGGAGGGGGTTATAAGAACAGAGAGGTGGTATGAACCCCTATGCTTTAAGGCCATTGTGGAAAATAAATAAGCATATCTTAAACATATACATATATGCCTAAGGATTTATTGATTTTAAACACAATGTTAGAGAGCCTCAAAGGCAGAGAAACAAAGGGTAAATAAAAGCATCCATTTTTTCATTCAGTGAAACACAAAGCAGACAACAAAAACACACCAAAAAGTTTGGGAATGAAACTGTTACTTTGGAATGTGATTTTCATTTTTACCCTGTGTTTCTATTCCAGTAGAAATGTAATCTCATGGTTCCCTAACTCTTTACTTGTTAAGTATTATGACTAGCGGGAAACTAGGCCAGTGAATATAAAGTGGCTTAAAACTATGTCTGTGCAAACACAGCAAGCCAAAATACCTCTAAAAACATACAAACCTTGAAAGTTCAACTACATACTGCTGAATGAATGTATAGAAGGGGGCTAAAAGGCATTTCAAAAAGTACTCAAACTCCCCTTATACAGGGAAAACAAATAAAGACCACATTGAGGATCCACCTAACTCCAATGAGAATGGCTAACATATTGAAATCAGCCTACAGAATCTGCTGGAGAGGACATGGGAAGAAAGAGTTAGCAGGAGTGTGGACCAGTGCAGCCATCAGGGAGAACTATGTACCTCTGAGTGTTGACGGTGCTCTGAGAACTGAAAATTGACCTATCCTGTGATAGACCTATCACACTCCAAGGAATATATCCAAAAAAGTAAAATCTGCACACAAGAAAGTGACTTGCAACCCTACATTTATAGAATAATCCACAACAGTGCAGACATGAAAACAACCCAGATGTCCATTCAAAAAAGGAATGGAAAAAGAAATTGTGGTACATGTACTCCATGGAATATCACAAAGCTGTCAAATAGAATGAATTTTTACCATTTACAACAAAATGGTCCCAACTGGAGACTATAATACTCAGTGAAATAAAATCTGGACTCAAAAGAAGAAATTTTATATGTTCTCTCTGACATAAAACAACCATCATGGGCCAGGCATGATATCCTAGCAGTTAAAGTCCTCGTCGTGCACGCCTAAGATCTCAAATGAATGCCAGTTCTAATCCCAGCAGCCTTGCTTCCCATCCATCTCCCTGCCAGTGGCCTGGGAAAGCAGTTTAGGATGGCCTAAAGCCTTGGGACCCTGCACCCGCATGAGAGACTGGGAGGAGGCTCTGGGGTCCTGGCTTCAGATCAGCTCCACTCCAGCCATTGCAGCCTCTTGGGGAGTAAAGCAGCAGATGGAAGATCTTTCTCTTGGTATCTCCTTCTCTCTGTATATCTGACTTTCTAATAAAAACAAATAAATCTTTAAAAAAGTAAACATCATGGCTTTATGTACCTCTGTACATAAATGTCTTCAAGTTATATTTAATTAAAAAACTTATTTAAAAAAACTATCTTGGGCCCGGCGCGGTGGCACAGTGGTTAAGGTCCTCACCTTGCACGCCCAGGATCCCATATGGGCGCCGGTTCTATCCCTGCAGCCCCACTTCCCTTCCAGCTCCCTGCCTGTGGCCCGGGAAAGCAGTAGAGGATGGCCCAAAGCTTTGGGACCCTGCATCCGCATGGGAGACCCAGAAGAGGCTTCTGGCTTCAGATTGGCATAGCATAGGCCGTTGTGCTCACTTGGGGAGTGCATCATCGGACGGAAGATCTTCCTCTCTGTCTCTCCTCTCTGTATATCCGCCTTTCCAATAAAAAAATAATAAAAATAAATCTTAAAAAAAAAAACTATCTTAACATGAAGAAACCCGCTAAAGCAGCAAGGCTAATGTTTCATAGGAACTACTTATTTTTTTCTTATTTCCACAATACATTTTTATAGGTATAGAGTTTCACCCATCCAAAATCTTATTTTCCGCTTTCCTAATGCCTACTGACTATCTTCACATTATCATGCAGTAAACATATTAAATTTAGGGTAACCAAGTTGCTAACTTGGAATATTCTCATTACTATTTCTCTCCATCTGTGATTCATTCTATCTCATGTGCACATAATCCATTCTGATATAGACTTTCCTATCGCAGAAAGCAGAAAGTCAAGGGAGGAAAATCAGGATGGCAGAATAGGGTAAGGACACATTGAAATCGACAGAATCATTAGCCAGGGTGAAGCGGAGAGGGAACATTCCAGGAAATAGAAGAGGACACACCAACAGCAGAGGAACACCTGCAGACCCAGGAAAGTGTGGTGTTACACTGACAAACTGAACTCCACAAGCAGCCGGACCTCTGCCAGCAGCCAAGTGGGAAGGGGAGTTCACGGGGAGCTCAGGAGGTGAACCCAGAGAAAGAACTGCCTGTCCTCCTGATTCTTCTGACTCCACCAGGAGCAGAGACTGTGCAGTATATCCCACACAGGTGGTGCAGGAGCAAGGTGGATCTCACAGCCCAGACCCACACCAGCATGTGGATCCATTTTGTGTGGGGAGGCAAAGCCTTTGGGACAGGAGTGCCCATGCACGGCTCAGTGCGTTGCACTGAAAGGGCATACTACAGGCTCCCCCCATAGTAAGTTCAGTAGCCCCCAGACCTAATGGCTAGCAGATCCAGAACGTCCCAAATGGCACATCAGGTGCCATTTTGTAAGGTGTGGTAAAGGCTGTGTGCATGTGCTGAACTGAGAGTAAACTCACTTCCAGCTCAGTGTATTTCACTGGTCCACAGGAAAATAATACCAACTTTGGCATCCTACATGTCAAAAGAGGTCCAGGTGGCTTTCACATCTAACAGCCAGCAGGTTCCAGCAAGATCATCACAACAAGCAACCTAGTTATTTAGGTCACCTGGTATCTCCCTAATCCTGGAAAGTGCTCAAATTGGAAGTGGGAGAAAATTTCTACACACAATGGTGCAACCACAGCATGGGATCACAGGAAGTGAAGAGTGGTAAGGCAGGAAGAGGGGCTACAAAGACCATGTTGAAAGCCCACCACAAGAGTCCAGACCTGAAACTCTGTGGATGGAATGGCTTAAGTAACTGCAAACAAAGAAAAAGATGCCAATATGTAAAGTCAAAATTTAGACCTGTGCGTGACACAGCTTAGAAACCTGCCCTAAGGAGAAGAATCTGCTAACCAGAAGTGCAATGACCAAGAGCAGAAAAAGAGACAAAGGCACAATGAACATTACTGAAGACTCCCCTGCAAAGGAGCAAAAAGCCTTTGTCAGCCTCAGAGTTAACTGAGGAAAACATCAATGAAATGGGGGATACAGAATTTAAAACACTTGTTATAAAGCTTCCTATCAACAATGAGAAGCATATACAAGATTTCAAGGAATTTAAGAAATATATCACACAGGAAATAACACTGAAATGAAATCAAGCCAAATTACTGGAAATAAAGAACACAATAGGGACCGGCACGGTGGCGCAGTGGTTGGGGTCCTCGCCTTGCGTGCCCGGGATCCCATATGGGCGCTGGTTCTGATCCCGGCGGCCCCACTTCCTATCCAGTTCCCTGCCTGTGGCCTGGGAAGGCACTCGAGGATGGCCCAAAAGCTTTGGGACCCTGCACCCATGTGAGGGACCCGGAAGAGGCTCCTGGCTTCAGATTGGCTCAGCACCGGCTGTTGCTGCCTCCTGGGGAGTGAATCATCAGACAGAGGATCTTCCTCTCTGCCTCTTCTCTCTCTGTATATCTGCCTTTCCAATAAAAATGATAAGTAAGTAAATAAATAAATAAATAAATAAATCTTTAAAAAAAAGAACACAATAGAGAAAACTAAAAATTCAGTGGATGGTCTCCATGATAGAATGAATGAGGCAGAAAAAATAACCTCAGTATGGGAGATATTTCTTGTCATCCTGGGGAAAAAAATCAAAAAGCTGGAAGTAGACTTTTGGGTCAAACTAAAGCAAGTATTCAAAAACTAAAGACACAATGAAAAGGCCAAAATATAACAGTTATGGGAGTCCCAGAAGGTGCAGAAAGAGAAGCTGGGTTTAAATATATATTCAATGAAATAATAATCTTTAAAAACTTCCCTAATATGGAAAAGACTTGGGAAACAACATTCAGGAGGGGCACAGAACTCAATTATTAAAGTGATCTTCTCCATGACACATGATAATTAAGCTCTCATCAATCAAACATAAGGAAAAGATACTTAATTGTGCACATGAAAAAATCAACTGACATATAAAGGAATGGCAATCAGAATCATAGCTGATCTCTCACGGGAAGCTGTAGAGGGCAGAAGAAAATGGAGTGACATATTCCAGAATCTAGAAACAAAAAAACTTTTAGCCCAGAATAACATACTCAGAAAAGCTCTCCTTTGTCTTTGAAAATGAAATAAAATTCTTCCACAGTCAAGTTAAAAGCATAAGCCTCTTCCAGACTTATCCTACAAATAATTCTTAAAGATGTTCTCTTGAAGGACAAACAGAGGAGCACCCACCAAAACCACAGGCAAATATGAACATCCCAGTGAAATAACAACAGAAGACTAAACCAATGAACAACCCACTGCTAAGATAACAGGACCAAATTACCATCCATACATATTAACCCTGAATGTAAATGGCTTAAACTTATCAAGCAAAGATCATAGATTAGTAGACTGAATTACAAAACAAAACCAGGGTCCAGTGCAATAGCATAGTGGTTAAAGTTCTCACCTTGCATGCCTGGGATCCCATATGGACACCAGTTCTAATCCCGGCAGCTCCACTTCCCATCCAGCTCCCTGCTTGTGGCCTGGGAAAGCAATCAAGGACAGCCATGAGCCTTGGGACCCTGCACACATGTGGGAGACCCGGAAGAAACTCCTGGCTCCTGGCTGTGGACTGGCTCAGCTCCAGCCATTGCAGCCACTTGGGTAGTGACATCAGACAGCTGATCTTCCTCTCTGTCTCTCCTCCTCTTTGTATATATGAATTTCCAATAAAAATAAATAAATCTTTAAAAAGAAACTTGTATTTGCTGCCCATAGGAGACATATTTCACCAGCAAAGATCAGTGGAAACTATATATCATGGTTTTTGATTTTTTTTGTTAGTCTCATCTCTTCAATACACTTTCTCATTAAAATCTTCAGTGATTCATAGATCATACAGTAGAATCATTTTCTTCAAGAAGATTCTTGATTTTCTTTCTCATTTCTTCAGTGACACATTATTGCTTAAGATTGCTTTTGCTATTTGGAGTCTCTTGTGCTTCCAGATGAATTTTTGTGTCACTTTTTCTGTCTCTGAGAAGAATGTTTTTGACGAGTGTTTGATTGGAATCACATTGAATTTCTAGATTAATTTTTGTATTATAAAAATTTTGATGATGTTGTGTCTACCCATTCAACAGTATGGTAAATTTTTCTTTTAACATTTCCTATTTCTTTTTTCTTCAGTGTTTTGTGATTTTTTTTTAAAAAAAAAGGCTTTTCACTTGTTTAGTTAGGTGTATTTCAAGGTATTTAGGGTTCTTCTCTGCTAATTTTGAATGGGACTGATCTTACAAGTTCTCTCTCAGCCATAAAGTTGTTTGTGTATACTAAAGACCATAATTTATGTCAATTGATTCTGTACCCTGCTATCTTACCATATTCTCTTATAAGTTCCAATGGTTCTCCTTTGTATAAGATTATGTTGTGTGCGAATAAGGATAATGCTATTGCCTCTTTTCCAATTGGGATCCCTTTAATTTATATTTAAAATCATTTGTTTTTTTATTGGAAAGTCAGATCAGATTTATGGAGAGAAGGAGAGACACAGAGAAATATCTTCCATCTACTGTTTCACTCCCAAAATTGCCACAATGGCTGGAGCAGAGCCAGGAACCTGGAACTTTTTTCAGGTCTGCCATGCAGGTGCAGGATCCAAGGCTTATGGCTGTCCTACATTGTTTTCTCAGGATATTAGCAGGAAGCTAAAAGGGAAGTGGAGCAGCTGCTACATAAACTGGTGCCCATGTGGCATCCCAGTGCTTACAAGATGAGGTTTTAGCCATTAAGCCATTGCACAGGGCCCTTGATTTCTTTTTCGTACTTAATAGTTGTGGCTGGGATTTCCAGTACCTATATAATAGCATTGTTGAATGTGGACATCTCTGGTCTTAAAACTTAGTGGGAAAACTTCAGCCTTTCTACATTCACTACATGCTTGTTTTGTTGTTTGTATATTGCATTGATTGTGTGGTGAATTGTTCCTTCTTGTCTGTCTTGCTTACGGCTTTTAAGATAAGGTAATGTTGGATTTTACAGAATGCTCTTTCTACATTATTGAGGAGATCATATGCTTTTTATTTTCTACTAGTTGTATCACATTTATTAACTTGGGTATATGAGCTATCCTTGTGTAACTATGATAAATTCTATCTGGTACAGGTGAGTGATCTGTGTAAGGTAATGTTGGATTCAATTGGCTAGTAATTTGTTGAGAATTTTTGCATCTATTTTCATCAAATCCATGTCTATACTTCTCTTTCTCTGTTGTGTCTTTTTCTATTTTTACAATTAATGTAGTGCTGGCATTATAGAAGGAATTTAGAAGGATTGCCTTCCTTTTTACTGTTTTGAATTGTTTGTGAATAACTAGAGTTATTTTTTCTTAAAAAATTTGGTGGAATTCAGCTGTTAATCTACCTGGTCCTTTTTAGGAAGTGTTTATTATTACCGATTCAATCTCCATCTTAGCCACTGGGATATTTAAGTTTTAAATGACCTCCTGTGGGCCCGGCGCGGTGGCGCAGTGGTTAAGGTCCTCGCCTTGCACACCCGGGATCCCATATGGGCGCCAGTTCTATCCCGGCAGCCCCGCTTCCCATCCAGCTCCCTGCCTGTGGCCCAGGAAAGCAGTCAAGGACAGCCCAAAGCTTTGGGACCCTGCACCCGCATGGGAGACCCGGAAGAGGCTCCTGGCTTCAGATCGGCATAGCATCGACCATTGTGCTCACTTGGGGAGTGAACCATCAGACGGAAGTTCTTCCTCTCTGTCTCTCCTCTCTGTATATCTGCCTTTCCAATAAAAAAATAATAAAAATAAATCTTTAAAAACATAAAGACCTCATGTTTCAGCTTAGGAAAATGGCAGGTTTCCCTTTTTTGTGTGTGTGTCTGATTTCTGATTTGCTTCCATATAGTTGCTTGCAATGGTTTCTGATTATTCTTTTGTGTCTGTGGTATCTGTTGTATTTCTTGTTCATCACTTCATTAATTTGTATATTCTCTCCCTCCCCCTTTATTTTTTGATTAGTTGTGCTAATAGTGTATCTATTTAGTTACTTTTTCTAAGAGCCTGCTTTTGGCTTCATTAATGTTTCATTCCTATGTTTCATTCTTCTGGCTTTAATTGTGTTTATTTCTTCACTTATCTTAATTAATTTAATTTAATTTAATTTTATCTTTCCACTATTGGTTAAATTTGCTGTTGTTTTTCCAGATCCGTCAGATGTATAGTTATTTCATTGACTTGATGCCTGTCTTGATTTTTGACAGATGCACTAATTGCAACAAACTTTCTTCTTTGCACTGCTTTTGCTGTTTCCCATGAATTTTGATATATTTTCTTGACACCTTCATTTGCTTCCAGGAATTTTTATGTCCTTTTTTATTTCTCTATTACCCACTGTTCATTCAACAGCATTTTTTCCCCAGTTGTTTAGTTCCCAAGTGCTTGTATTATTTCTGGGGTATTTTGTATTTCTGATTTCCAGTTTCATTTTCTGATGGTACTTGTAGATATATGGTATGATTTCAGTTACTTTGAATTTTTTTGGGTTTTTTGTTGTTGTTGTTTTTTTGTTTGTTTTTAGCTTCAAAGCAGACCTCCTTTAATTTATTACTGCCAAGTGCCAGGAACTCATGACAGGTGTCTGGGACTTCACTACAGAGCTGGGCATAGTGTGTGTTTCTTGGGTCCCTGGGGCTGCAGAAGTTGAGATTGTCTTCGAGGCAGATGCTAAAGTGGTTGTGGCACAACAGAGTTGCAAACATGACTGTAGTCATGGTACTGTTACCACACATAGGGTCACTTGCCCTCTGGATATATCCCCCTATGAGCACATGATGCTTCATCCATTCCATTCCATCGCACATGGAATGCTCATTGCAGAGATTTCTAGGAAGACTTCATTTGTCCTCCAATATTTCTTCTGCTTGCAAGCCTTGAATCTGCACAACAGATTCTTAATATCCACTTATGTGTTATTTACTCTGCACCACCTGCTTACTGGATAAAGCCCAAAGAATTGCCCCAGATCCAGAATCTTCCCCTCTTGACTACCACATCCTTTTGTGATGTGGTCTTGGTGTCTTTCAGTATGGTTTGGCTGTGGGCCTCCTGTGTCAAACATGGACCCAGCTCACTGATTTCCTTTCTGTTATCCCCCCATTTGGTCACTTACTCTCCAGCAACTCACTCCACAATGGCACAAAGTGCTCAAAAACCTGTAGAATTTTGCTCAGGTTGGCCTCACTTCAAGGGTGTTGGAGATGATGCTTTATGTCTGTGACCTCCAGCCATGCACTATTTCTGGGGAGATTCTTGTGGGAAGCCAACTGGTCAGTTGCACTATGTGTTTGCTTTACATCTACAAGTCCACTATCTGTGAGCTGGGTTGATTTCCTGGCTTGTAAGTCCCCTTTGCCTATGTTCCTCTCAGGCCACAGACAGAAACTTTGAGTGTTTTCTGTGACTTTTGACATCCACACAGTTCCACCTTCTTTCCACAGGCCATTTGCTAGCTCTGACAACCTAATGCAGTGGTATTCTTTATCCATCTCTGTTCTAGCACCTACCTTTCTCTCACTGCTCTCTCTGTATTCGCGATTACACCTTCCCTACCTTGGTAGGCCAACTTATCATTCTCTCTTGCAAATAGATTCTATACCTTTGTATTCCCATTAAACTTCAAAAATGAAAATTTGTAGAATGGGCTCAGTGTTAAGCTCATGAAGATTTCAAAGTTGTATCCATTGTGAACTTCAGAGAATTTTTGTTTGCCTACAATATATCAGTTTTCAATCTAATACAAAATGGATTATTTAAATATGCTTTGTGTCTTAGAAATTCTTAATTTCATGAATACAAGTAACACTATTTCATTGAATGCCAAAAGAGCAAGAATTTTGGATATTTTGAAATGTTGCATTCATCAACATTCATTTTCTGTGCATTTACTTGGTGAAATATATTTGTGTTGATGTTACTGAGTAATAATTTGGGCACTGAATTCCCTGTTTATGACGTTTATGATGGGTCTAATGAGAATCTGCTACATGCTGTTGGCTAATGCACTGAATATGCATCTTTGTTTATTGGTTTCTCTTTTCTGACAGTGAAAATTGCATTTGTTCAATATGTTTCCCCTGAAATATAATTGAAAAATAAATTGTGGTGGTGTTAGATCCTGAAATGCATTTAGATTATAGTTTCATGTGTAATTCCAACAATTCATTTCTTCAGTGTGCTCACCAATGGATTCAGTACCTTAGGGGTTTCTCATTAAACATCAAAATGAATACTTGCAAAATAGACTACATGTGAAAATTGAGAGGTTTTCAAACTCTATCCATTGGTAATTGCAGACATTTTTGTTTGCCCACAGGCATCACCTTTCAATTTAATTCTAAAACAAGTGACAAAACAGCAGTTTGTGTTCTAGAAACACTACATTATAAGAATGCAACAATGTTTCATTGAAACCATTTTTAACCTGCTTGAAACTGAGTTACTTCTGAAAAGAAAGTTGTTCTCCAAAGTAACAAGGATTCTGTGTGTTTTGAAATGGTACTTGCACCATCAATCTTTTCTCATTAGCCATAATATGGATTGGGCATTACTTTGTGAAATATGCTTGTATTGAATGTTATTGAATAAATATTTAGATTTTGGATATTGAGTTTATGTGAGTTTAGCAAGAGTGTACAAAAGTCTATAGCCCAATGTATTGAATATGTACCTTTGAATTGGGCAAACGACATTCATCCAAAATGATAAACTTGAGAGCTGTGGAAAAATAAATTATCTCAGAGTTAACTGCAGAAATGTATTCAGATTCCATTTCCATGAACAATTTCAACAACTCGTGTCTTGGGATTATGATTCTCATTAACATATGAGGATGAAAACCTGCAGATTGGACTCTGTGGAACTTGTGAGAATCACACATCTATTTATCTGTAAGTCCTGACACATTTCTTTCGCCCCCAAAATATCTGCTTTCAATCTGATTCGAAAGTAATTTTTGAACAAGATTTCAGTCTCAGAAATTCGGCACTATAGTAACACAACAAATACTGTTTCAATGAAAAGTAAAACTTGTTTGTAACCAAATTTACTTCTGACAATAGAAATGTTCTACAGTAATAAAAACACATTTAGAAACATTGTATTTTTCCCATGTGCAATAGGCTTTCGTCATTACATAGTGAAAAACAATTGTGTGCTAAATAATCATTTAGACACTGAATTCCCTCTGCAGATGGAGTTTCTACTTCCTCTTACAGAACAGTGCCAACTGCCTTTGTTCAAAATGATTCCCCTAGAAAAGAGTAGAAAATGAATTGTAAGTGAATCTGAGTCCAGAAAAAGCAGCTAGTTTGCAGGTTCATCGGCAATTTGAACAACCTATTTCTTTAGTGTGGTCTCAGTGGCTTCTGTATCTTGGGGTTCCAATTCTTTCTAAAACATTAAAAGGAACATGTGCAGAATGGAATTTATATTTAACTTGTGAGATTTTGATATTGTATCTAGTCTTCTGAGTGGACTCATTTTCATTTGTCCAGAAAGCAACAGTTTTCAACGTAATTCTAATTCAATTCTTGAAACAAGATTTCAGTTTAAAAAAATTCCTCATTTTAGAAATGAAACATTGTTTCCTTGAAAACTTTTGAAAATCTGTTTGTACCCAAAGTTACTGCTGAAAAGAAAGTTGTTCTGCAATGATAACAAGTTGTTTCCAATCGTGCATGCATCAGCATTCTGGTTTTGGTAGGCACAATATGGATGGAGCATTACTTGGTGAAATATATTTGTATTGAAGGTTATTGAATAAACATGTGTGAATTGGAGTTTGCTCTGGATATGGAGTTTATTACATGTTTACTGAGAGTATATTGCATCCTGCAGAATGGTGCATTGAGAATTCTACTACTGAACTACCAATGCAAGTAGATTGCCTGGTGCATTGAACATGAACCTTTTCACAGTTGTTTTCCTTACAGAACATTGCAAACGGTCCTTGTCCCCAGCCATAGCTTGTGTGTGCACTGGTGCGTGGTGATCAGTCATGTTTCATGGTAACAAGCCGTATTTGGGACTTGCATGTGGGCTGAGTGTGCTTCTTACCCATAATGATCTCTAGGTCTCTTCCCTGCAAACCACTAGGTATCAGTCCCATCACTTACCTGCAAGCATAGTTGCCTTGTGGTTGGGTGTCCTTCGGGAGTCATTCCTTTCCTACACATACAGTGACCATATCCATTGATGTCCCTATGTAGTAATTCCATACCGCCATGCCTCCATAGCTGCCCCGGGTGTGTTGCAGGTAAAGCCTGGTGCCCATTGGAGCTCTGACCACCCACAAACCCAGGATCCACTCACCACTTGCTAGCAGTGGCTGGGACTAGGGCCACAAGTATTGAGTCCAACTTGGCTCAGGCACCTCATGTAGCCTCCACACTGCTGGCGGTTCCATCCTCCTGGCCCTGAGGTCCCGCACTCGCATCTTTAAAACAATAGAATAAGCAACTATGTTGGCACACTGGTATAGTTAACACATATTTGGCCTTAATCAAAGCCAAAGATGCCTGCCAGGTATTAGCTGCTTTTCTCTCAGCTGAGTAACACTTACGTAGTTGCAATGCAACCTAGGCAGTTGTCTACTTTTTCATCTCTTTAATGTTTGTCACACCAAAGCCTCTATGATCTAAGAATGGTTACAACATCTTGCTTCTCCTTTCCATTGCTAATGCATGGAATATCCCTTTCCATCTGTTCAGCTGCAGTTTCCACATATCTTCTTTAGTGATATGTGTCTTCTGTAGGCAAAAAATGGATGAGTTCTATTTTTTTCATCCAGTCCACTAATGTTTGTTGTCTGGTTGATGCGTTTAAGCCCTTTATATTCAGAGTTCATATTGATACACTGTGGTTTGTTCCTATCATTTTAGTAACAGATTATTTATTATTTGATTTAGGTTTTTTTTTGTCATTTTATTGGGATGTCTTCCACATTTGTCTTTGGTTTTGGTAAGTGTGTTATCTCTTTTCTCTGTCAATAGGACATCATTTAGTAGCATTTATAGGTTAGGTCTGCAAAAGGTGAATTTTTTGAGCTTTTTCTGTGCTGTGGAAGTCTTTTCTTTCACTTTCAAAGAGGAAATCTTTTCTGGGTGAGGTATTCTGGGCTGACATTTTTTCATTTTAGAATGTGGAATATTCCACATCATTTTCATCTGACCTGTAGTGTTTCCTCTGAGAAGTCAAGTGAGAGTCTGATTGGGGTTTATCTACCACTTAATGTATTTTTTCCACATGCATATTTGAGGGTTTTTTTTCTTATGTTTAAAGGGAGCTTGATTATGCTTTGCTGTGATAATCATCATTTTTGGTTGACTCTCTTGGGAGTTCTTTGCCAATTCTGCATATAGTACCCCAATTCTTTTTCCATACCAGGGGAATTCTCAATTATTATTTTACTGAATACATCTTTAAACCCAGCTTCTCTTCCTATGCCTTCTGGAACTGCCATGCATATTATATTTGACTTATTTATGGTGTCCTTTAATTCATTAATTTTTTCGTAGCTTGATTCTGTTCCACTTGCAGGTTTTTGGCTGTTTCATTATTATTGCAGAAGATGCTTTCCAATTCTGAGATTCTTTCTTCTGCCTCTCACTTTCTATTGTTGCAGCTTTCCACTAAATTTTGATTTGCTCCATTGTGCTCTTCATTTCAAGTAATTCAGCTTGATTTTGTTCCAGTGTTGCTATTTTCTGTGTAATATATTCCTTAAATTCCTTGAACTCTTGTAGATGCTTCACATTATAATGAAGTTTATGAAAATTTTTTCAAAGCTTATCATCCATCAGTGCCTCAATAACTTCTTGGGTAAACCCTGAAGTTGACAAAGGCTTTTCCGCCTTTGTAGGGAGAGGCATTGGCAATATTCATTTTGTCTTCCTCTTTTCTTTTGCTTCTGCTACTGCAAGTTTGATTAGCAGATCCCCCTCCTTTGGGCTAGTTTTTAAGTTGTGTTGCCCAGAGGTCTACAGGTTGACTTTACTGACCCTGTTCAGTACCCGGTTGTTTTGCAGTCACGCATTCACTCCCTCCAATAAGTTTCAGTTCCAGGCTCTCACACTAGGTTCTGCCACAGACTCCATAACTCTAGATTCTGGCTCACTACTCTCCATCCCATGTGACCACAAGTTGTGGATGCACCATTTACTCTTCAGTCTTCCTTCTGTTCCCAGTTCAAGCAACACCTGGCATTAGGGAGAAACCAGTTGTCCTAAAAGACAGGTTTTTCAGTGGTACTTATGAAACTGAGTTTTTTCCTTACATTTTTTTTTGTTTGAACCGCTGGCTATTAGGTCTGGGAGCCACACAGACCTGTTTCAAATGGAATTACTGTATCTTGTCAATAGTGTTTTCCAGGTGAGACCAGAGGCTGTTTTATTTATTTTTAAAAACACACAGTGTTGGATGGACACACTGGATTTCTAATGAATATCACAAAGGCCTTGTTGAGATTACAGAGAGGAACCCCATGGCTCCATCACAGAAGACCTGATGGAGCTGAGAATATATGTAGAGTTATCAGCTTGATCTTGTCTTTGGAACCAAGGACTCCCCATCCCCATTCCCAGTGGGAACCTGAAATGGAAATAGTGTCAGGGGAATAGAGGGCATTAGAGTCCACAGGTGTGGACAATTGCTCCTAATCTTTTGCCTACTGCCTGGTGGGTGTGGCTTAGAGCTTACCTCCTCATGACTGAGGAAAAACTTCTAGGTCTACATATGGAGGGTTTGCTCCAACATTCCTGGAAGGTCAAAGGAAATACACCTGGAACATGACTTCTGACATTACTGGGTGGTCAAAGAAAATAACTTGTCTTCTAGCCAGTTACAGTCTCTGGTGGGTTGAGCGCATGCATGAAGACACTTCCTACCCTCCCTTCCTTAACATTTATAATTTGTAACTTGTGAATAACAAATTGAACATTCCTCACCAGCTTGTCTCCCGTGGTTCTTATGGCCACAGAACACTGTTGCCTCACCCTTGGTGATGTTGGGGCCTGATGGCAGCTTAAACCCCGAGACAAGGGACCTCTCCTGCTTTTTGTGTTTAAGACTTATTGTTTGTGAAGTAGATAAATAACTATTTTTTCATTTCAATTCTCTATTGCTGATTGATTGTTTGGCCATAATACACGGAGAGAGAAGGCAGGCGGAGAGACAGGGCAAGAGCAAGAGTGAGAGATGGATCTGACATTCTGTGGTTTATGGTGCAATGGCTGTATAAGAAGAGCTGAATCATCACAGCCAGGGAATAAGAAGATTCTCCTGAGTTCTCCACTGGAGCCAGCATTGGATTCTGGCTCTGCAAGTTTTATCATTATGTGACAGCATCTGCTTCCTGCAGAGGCTTTTAAGTGAGGTGCATTTGCCTGTGGATATTACTAGGGAGATTGCCGCATGAATGGCAGTGTGGTGGGGGCTATAGGATAGGTTCTCCACAGCAATTTCTCTTTCCCATAAGGCACCGAACTAAAGAGGCAGAGAAATTCATTGTTTGCAAAAAACACTATTGCCCCTGTGAGCGGCCACATCTGATTGCAATATGTATAGAAACTACGGACTCTAGAGTAACCTGAAGACAGAAAATGAGATTTTGAGTATTGTTTGGTTCTCAACTTGCCAAAAGGTGGTACCTTTCTGTCCCAGTTCTCTCCTGTTCCCTGTAGAACACAAGACTCCACTTGCAGTCCACAGACTGCTTTGGATGTCATGCATTTTAGCTGCTTCCACGGCCTCTGGGTTAAGTGTATCAGGTACTAAGAGGCATCAGCAGCTTAAAGTGCTCATGCAATAGAGTAAATGCTCTGTGAAGACTGAAATGTGCCCTGTATATGGGATAAGTGGTCATTTTCCTAGTCCATAAGGATTAATGCTATTTGAAATTGCATCAGTAGAAGAGCTTCAAGATGGCCAATCATGGAAGGGTGGTGTAGTTGCATTGCAAGAATATAGGAACAGGATCTAGCTTAGCAGAGAGCTAAAAGAATAGCATTATTGTGGCCCAGTGGCATGGCCTAGCAGCTGAAGTCCTCGCCTCGAACACGCCAGAATCCCATATGGGCGCCGGTTCTAATCCCAGCAGCTCCACTTCCCATCCACCTCCTGCTTGTGGCCTGGGAAAGCAGTCGAAGATGGCCCAAAGCTTTGGGACCCTGCACCCATGTGGGAGACCTGGAGGAAGTTCCTGGATCCTGGCTTCAGATCGGCACAGCACTGGCCGTTGCACTCACGTGGGGAGTGAATCATCGGATGGAAGATCTTCCTCTCTGTCTCTCCTCCTTTCTATATATCTGACATTCCAATAAATAAATAAATCTTTAAAAAAAAAAAAGAATAGAGTTATTGGGCAAAGTGTGTGAAACCCCTCTGGAGTCCAAGAGTGAGGCAGGTCACATGTAGGCAAGAAAAAGCCACTGAAAATGCTTAAGACTAACCTGCAACCTGAGAAGATGAATGTGGGCTCCATCCAGGCAAGTAGGGACTAGGACAAAGCCTGGTGAGTGTCGAACCAATACAGGGAGACTCTAGATGGGAGTCTACATCTTCCCAAATGAGACAGATGGAGGCAGAAGAACCGATAGGACAGAACACTGGTGAAAGAAAGCAAACAGGAGAAGAAATCCACAGACAGAAAACCAGGTGACCATTTTCTGAGGAGGAGATGCCACTGGGGAAAGGGCAGCTAGGGAGTGAAACATCCAAGAAAGATCATGGGGCAAGATCAGAAATTCTTCTGTGTGTCTGATTTGCATCTTCTACGGACATAGCTTAATTTATAGTCTGTACAGCAACGTAGAGTAAAAACAAAATAAATAGCATGTCCTGTATTGTTTTTGCAAATCTGAAGCTTCAATTCTCTTATTTATTTTATATCAGGTTGGCTTTCTATAATAATTATAAAATGATTTCCCTAGTAATCTGTAGACATACATAAACACATGAGTTTAAGGCAGAGGTCAGGACAGATGAGGGGCTGTGCCAAGCTGAGTCAGAGCAACCACTGGCATGCAAGTGTTCTATGGCTGGGAACAGGCCCGGTTGGGGAGCTAAGGGGACAACCCTAGCTGGGTTGTGGTTCTCACTAAGGGGTGTGTGACCTGGAATGGGGCTACGTTCTGATCTGGAAATGGTTGTAGTCTCCCTTGGCACAAGTGTGGACTGGAATTGGATGCACTGAACCAGGCCAGACTCCAACACCCTCTAGTGTCCTGGAGGACCAGGGTAGATGTGCGATGGACTAGGCAAGGTCTCAAACCGCTCCTGAGCCATGTCTGAGCCATAGGTGGGTATGGACAAACCATGGCTGGGTTGAAACATCCAATAGCAAGGACCAGTTTGGGTTGAGGGCCAGTCAGGAAAAGCCACTGTTCCTGCTAGGACAGGAGGTAGACTGAATAGGGCTGGCTCATGGACCCACTGGTAAGCATGCAACCTGGCATTGGGAGAGGTTCTGATGGAGGAGCCTGGGCAACTCCTCTGGCAGGGCACAGACCCGGCAGGTAAGCACATGAAACATGATAGGAAACAGCCTAGAACAGGCCATGGAAAGTTACCCAGTGGCATACAATTGGCAGGGGTCAGGGGAAGACAAGGCTGAATCTGTCCACGTCATCCACTGGCAAATCCAAACACCAGAACAGTGTGGGTTTAGCCACCAGGTTCGGGCACAACAAAGACTAGTACACAATATGGAATGCCAAGGTGAGGTTGCCTGTACTGGATGTGACCACAGTGCCCAACCAGTAAGTGTGAGAACATGGAAAGGAGCAGGCAGAGCCAGTGGGGGAATAAGGGAGGGTTCCTTTGCTGGACAGCTACTCCCGCTGGACTGCGTGGGATGGGATGGGGGCAGACCAGATTAAGCAGGTCTACAACACCTGTGTGCCTCATGTGGACTAGATCAGGGAAAAGCCATGCTGGGCTGATTATTCCTACTGGTGCAAACAAAATTAGAGTGGATGAGGGTTGTTTGGGCTTAGCCACAAATTCAGCTGGCAGAAGCTGGCACTGGGGGCTAGTTCTGTCAAGTCAAACCACAGAACAATCTGGAGAGTGCATAATCTGGGAGTGGGAGAGGCCTGGGAGGGAAATAGTGAGCTCATCCCTGTTGGGTTACCACTTCCATGGGAGGGCACAAAAACTAGGACAGTGGCTGGGGTAGAATGGGGTGTGGGACAGACTGGACTACTGCTACACATACTGGCAAACAAGGGTAGGGGGCGGGTTTGGAGGAGATTATTGTGGGTTGCTCCAACTAGGCTGCAGCTCCCACTGATTTATGTGAGGGTCAAGTATATGCTGGGCAGAACCAGGCTTGACTGCAACACCCATTGGTTCCAGTGGAAGTCGGGAGTGAAAACAGAACCAACCCAGCGATCACAACCACCAGCAGATCAGGGCGATGGACTGAGCCAGCACTGTACTTGCTAGCACATACAAGAATCTGGTTTGAGCACACCTCAGACAGTTTCTTTGGAGATCTCCCCAATCAAAATGCTGTACTCAGAACCCTAACCAAGAAAAGAGAGAAGACAGAACAGGTCAACCAACCATCTCAGCTATGATGGACTATGTCAATCAGCGGATTCTTCAAGAACCTCATAGTGCTTGGAGTGGCAAGATTGCCAGCGATTCACAACTGTTGAAATATCAAAACCTCTTGGGAAAGAACCTCAGAACATACCCTACATTAGGGACCTGGAGAGGGTAGGAAATTGGGTGGGCCTTCTCCCTTTATACCCCCTTTTAAACATGAAGGAAACAATATGGAAAAAGTAATAGTCTTACCCACAAAAAAAAAAAAAAAAAAAAACATGGCAGATAAGGAAGACACATGTTTAATAATGCACAGAACAATGAGGAAATTTTTGAATAATTTATAAATATTGAGATATTTAAAAATCACATGAAGCAATAATAAACTTCATTTATTCCAACACAAAATAAGGAAATATTGTATATATATATACAATATTTATATATATACAATATATATACAATATATATATCCCATAACCTTTTTTCACTTATGTGTAGATACATGCTAAAATCCTTTCTACTTTCTGTTTTACTTATTATGGAATAACATTTAAATGAAAAATCTGAATTATTACATAGGGCACTGCAGCTTAGTAGGGAAACAAACTTCAGCCTCTCACAGAACTACCTTCTTATGACAAGCAGCTAATATCACACAGTCACAGCCTTCCACCTGAACAGAAAATATGCAGATAAGGCAAATGCTACATTGTAACAAGCCTATTTTTTAAAATTTGTTTTAGAAGCCCTTAACGACTATCTGTTTTGTCTTTTTTTCTAGTTACTTATTTACTGATTTTTATATAAAAATGGAATTAATGTAGTTTATATGTACAATTTTAGCAATACAATGATACTTCTTTTATATCTTTACTTTGTTTCCTGTTACATTCTTCTTTTTTTTCTTAGAGAGGAAGATCTTCCATCTGATGATTCACTCCCCAAGTGACCGCAGTGGCTGCTGCTCTGCCAATCCAAAGCTGGGAGCCCAGAGCTCTACCAGGTCTCCCAAGCAGGTGCAGGGCCCCAAGGCTTTGGGCCGTCCTTGACTGCTTTCCCAGGCCACAAGCAGGGAGCTGGATGGGAAGTGGAGCTGCCGGGCCTAGAACCGGCAAGCATATGGGATCCCAGATTATTCAAGGCAAGGACTTTAACTGCTAGGCCACCACGCCGGGTCCCCTGTTATGTTCTTAAACATTTGAAAGGGCATATTTTAAATTGACATTGTATTTACATTTTTGCCTACATTTATTTTTTTTTTTTTTTTACTTTTTTGCTACTGAAGATTTTTTTTTTTTAATTTTTTTTTATTGTTGCTTACATTGTGTTATGTAGTACAGTTTTATAGGCGCTGGGGATTCCCCCCACCTCTCCCATACCCCTCCCCCCATGGTGGATTCCTCCACCTTGTTGCATAACCATAGTTCAAGTTCAGTTGAGATTCATTGCTTGCAAACACATGCCTAGCATAAAGTTCAGCGTCTTATTGTCCAGATAAGTTCAGTGGCCTCTTGGGGAGACCTTCTATGGTCTGAAGATAGGTCTAATGTCGTTGGTGTTCTTGTTTATGTGGGCCAATCTTGCTGGTGTTAGGTGGTACCTCATCGATGTTTTAATTTGGATTTCCCTTATTACTAGGGAGCTGGAACATTTTTTCATATGTTTGTTTGCCATTTGGACTTGTTCCTTTGTGAAATGTTTGCCCATTTCCCGTGCCCATTTCTTGAGTGGCTTGTTCGTTTTGGTTTTTTGGTTGTTTTGAAGTTCTTGAATTTCTAATATTAGGCCAACTCTCCTTGGTGATGATGCATTCTCTCTTTTGTTTACTGCTGGATTTGGTACTATAAACATTTTTATCAATAATAAATCAATAGTCACTTAAAAAAATAAAATAAATTGACATTGTACTCAAGACCTTAATTTTTCATTAAGTGATTAAAAGGAAAGTAATCAAATGACCAGAGTTTAATAGGTAAGGTCTATAAATATCATGAAATGAAAAGATATGTTTCAATCATGCACGAGATGGTTACAGGTATCTCTTTCATACAATGTGTTCATAACTTTCAGTACATACAGCTAGTAGTTAGATTACTCAATCATAGAGCAAGCTTCTTTCTAATCATTTAAGAAATTTTATACTATCTCCCACAGTAACTGAATTAATTTATAATCCCACCAACACTGTATAGAAGTTAACATTTCTTACATCATCACCAGCATTTGCTACCCTTTCTACCAAATATTAATAGCCATTCTGACAGGGTTGAGATATTTCATTGTGAATTTGCTTTACATTTCCCTAATGGCTACTTTCAGAGAACCTACTACTGAGGTCCTTTGATCGTTGCTTTACCAAACTGGGGATTTTTATGTTGGGAAGATCACATGGAGATTGAAAGAGAAAATTGCCAATTTCAACAACACATGGAACTTCTTGTGTCATGATATTTGGCCAATTTTTAAGTGCACTGTAGAATCTTAAAAACACAAAGGGGTGAATACTAGAATGAGATTTCATTTCATCTGGCTGAGAGTGCAAAACTGTGGTTTTTGGAAAGGACTCCATTAATATGACACACTCTGATGAAAGCACTGGAGACTGAGTGACACGTGCGATGACAGTTAAGTAGTTGAAATATGTGTAACTGCAGACTTCGGTAGAAATTTAAGACTGTGAAATCCAAATGCTTCCTAAATCTAGAAAATTCTATAATCTCAATAATCCAAGAAGCTCATATGACAAGTACAATCTCTCTAGAAAAAAAAAATTAATATTTCCTGATGAATTGAGAACTTTCTTTAGATTTGGGGATTTTCTGTCTTTCTGTTTTTGACAGATTTCTTTACTTGAAAATCACAGACAGAGAGGTTGGAGAAGTGGGCCTGGAGCACTAGCCTAGGGGAGAAAGTTCTCACTTTGCATGCACTGTGATCCCATACAGGCACCAGTTCACGTCTCAGCTAATCCACTTCCTACTCAACTCCCTGCCTGTAGCCTGGGAGAGTGAGGACAGTCCAAAGCCTTGGAATGCTGCACCCTTGTGAAAAACCCAGAAGAAGCTCCTGGCTTCTGATCGGCTCACCTCCAGTCATCGCAGCTACACTGGAAGCGAACCAGCATATGGAGAATTTTTTTTCTGTATCTCCTTCTCTCTGTATAATTGCCTTTCCAATTGAAAAATAAATCTTTTTATATGCGTTTTGTACTTTTATTTTTGATGATATTTACATAGATGATCAGTGTGTGAAGGTTCACGGCTTTGGGGAAACTGGGTGTGATCTTTGTTTCCAAATTTTCTATTTCTTCTTCTCTGTACAATCCTTAAAAAATTTAAGACACATGAAGTATACAAGGTCTAAAAGCCAAAATATTTAAGTCTGCAGGTACTTTCTCTGGTCACATGGGATTAAGCTAGAAATCATTTCAAAAAATAAATTTAGTGCTGAGCTATTTAGGTAGTAGAATAGTACCTAAAAGAGGCCCAGAAGACGCTCCTGGCTTTAGTGGGATCCCATATGGGCACTAGTTCGTATCGTAGCTGTTCACTTCCCTTCCAGCTCATTGTTTGTTGCCTGGGAAAGCAATAGAGGGTGGTCAAACACCTTGGGACCCTGCACCTGCATGGGAAACCTAGAAGAAGCTCCTGGCTTCAAATTGGCTCAGCTTTGACAGCTCCGATTATGCTGGCCACTTCAGGAGTGATTCAGTGCATACACGACCTTCCTCTCTCTCCTTCTCTGTAAATCTGACTTTCCAATCAAAACAAATATGAAAATAAATTTAACAAACTGTATCTTAACAATGGCATTATAAGTCAATTTGTTGTCATCAAAATTTCACTCTTATTCACACATTACAGCAAATTCAGTATGGGATGGTTTTAGGAATTGCTTCGCCAACATTAAACATAGTTGGAACATTGAAAATTTTATTAAGATCAATGCATAGGGCCCGGAGCGGTGGCGCAAGTGGTTAAGGTCCTCGCCTTGCACGCCCGGGATCCCATGTGCACTGCAGCCCCACTTCACTTCCAGCTCCCTGCCTGTGGCCCGGGACAGCAGTCGAGGACGGCACAAAGCTTTGGGACCCTGCACCCGCGTGGGAGACCCAGAAGAGGCTCCTGGCTTTGGATCGGCATAGCATTAGCCGTTGTGCTCACTTGGTAAGTGAATCATCGGACGGAAGATCTTCCTTTCTGTCTCTCTGCTACGTATATCCGCCTTTCCAATAAAAAAATAATAAAATTAAATCTTTTAAAAAAAAGATCAATGTATAGTAGAGTTACAGGACAATCGCTAATTTGTGCATCAGTTGCAAATAAAATAGTAATTGTATATTACAATATAAGTATGATTGCTAACAAAAATGCTTCCTGGTGGGAGTAACTAACAGCCCACATGCCAATGACCTGAGGCATGGTTTCTTGTTGTGCATTCTTAACTTGACCTGTGAAATGATTCGAGGGTCTAAAGGCATAGACAATCACAGTGTCATTGTTGGGTGGGAGGGCTGTTGGGAGAGACCATCTGCTGTCTCCTTTCCTAGTCCATATGAGTTGTGCTCTCTTTACGGCAAGTGGAGCTCTCCCCAGTGGTTCCTGCAGCCAAAGAACACTGACGCTTCACCCCCTCGTTGGTCTCGGTGCCTGTTTGCAGGAGACTCAACAGCAATAAAAACAGATTCCAAAATGAACAAAGACACAGACAGACATTTCTACAAAGATAACCAAAAGGCTAATTAGCACAAGAACATTCTCAGCATGGTTTATCATTAAGTGAATGGAAATGGCAACCACAATGAGATACCACTTTAAATGCATTGCAATGTATCTCATTAAAAAGCGTTCACACACAGAAACTGAAAACAGGCATTACTGATCTAAATATAAAGTCGTGAAAGTAACATTAGAAATGCCACTAAAGGACTGCCTATGCTGTTAACCTTCTCACAAACTTTGGAGCCAGTACAGGATATCACCTGGAAGAAGCAGGGAGCGTGCCACTGTTTCATGGTCTGCCTCCGTTTCCTTTTAAAGCAAGGTGGGCTGAGCTTCCCATATGTGCGTGGTTCCTGTCCTAAGTGTTGTACTTTCAATACAGCTTCTTGTTTTTGCCCCAGGAAAGCAAGAGAGGTTGGCTCCAGTCCTTGCACACCTGTACCCATGTGGGACCCCAAAAGAGGCTCCTGGCTTTGGATTGGCATAGCTCTATCCATTGCGGCCATGTGGGGAGTAAAGTTACAGATAGAAGAGATCTTTCTTACTCTCCCAAATACTCTCTGCAACTTTACATTTCCCAGGGGGCCAGCCCTGTGCTTTAGCCAATAAAATCGTGGCATCGCATATGGACAGTGGCTCATATCCTGCATGCTCCACTTCAGATCCCACTCCCTGATAACAGGCCTGGAAAGGAAGTGGCAGATGGCTCAAGCACTTGGGTTTCTGCAATCAAGTTGGGACCTGGATAATACTCCCGACTCATGGCTTCAGACTTGCTCACCTCTGCTCATTCTGGTTATGTGAGGAGCAAACCAGCAGATAGGAGATGTCTCTCCATCTCTTTCTAAGCAGCTCTGCTTTTCAAATGAATAAATCTTAAACAAAGTAAAACACAACATGCAATAGGAAATGGCACTGTGGAGCAGCAAGCTAAGCTGCCATCTACCTAGCTCGAATCCAGCTCGAAGTCAATGTGAATTGCAAACATGGGAAGACGGCTCAAGCACTTGAGTGGGAGACTCAGATGGCCCTCCTGGTTGTTTTCTGACATGGTCCAGCACTGACCACTGTGCCCACTGGGAGAATCAATCAACAGATAGCACACATGTCTGTCTCTGTCTCTCTCCTTCCCTTTCTGTAAGTCAGTCTTTAAATAAATCAATAAATAAATAGGATTCATTTAAATCTTTAATCTTTAATAAACAAGCAAGTTGCATATTTCATTCTCCACACATTCCTGTAGCAGCTCATGAATATAGTACAGCCTCCAAATGCTATTAAGCATCACACTATTTCAGCAATTCCAATAAAGCAAAACTGGAAAGTTCATAATAATTTTTGTATATTTGGAAACTCGTACTACTCCAAAATCTTGAGTGTTTCTTTTTAGTTAGGTATTAAATAATTTTCATTTTTGTCATGTATAAGATCAGTAAACACCATTTCAAACTTGATGTTTTGCATTCATTAGCAAATTGTTTGTTTCAACTTGAATCATGCAAAAATTAGTCATGTCTTCTTTGGGCATCAGAAAATATGGAAAACAAGTTTAAAACATCTTTTACAGCAACAATGTCTAAGTTATAATTTTACCTTCTTTCTCTCATGCTTGTTTTTTCACTGTACTTTAAAAACCATCGTAAAACTCGTAAAATACATTGTAAAGGAAGCTGAGAAGTAAATAAACAACTTACCGAAGGTATGTTTGTGTTCTCCATCCTGGGAAGCATGTAGAGGCCTGCAGAGCTGCACCTGCAAGAGAAGGTAGAGAGAGAGTTATGAATTGGTCTTCTTGGGTCTGGGAGTTTAAACTTCCAGCAGCCTCCCGGCTGCTGGTGGGTCTCAGGACGGGGCGTCTCATGCCTGGATCCCAGACAACAGCCACCATGTGCATGTGGTGAGCTGTCCCCAGGTGGCCAGTGCGCCATTTGGTGCCAGGCTCCGTGTGCTGGCCACCTGACCGGGGAGCTCTGGGGTTTTGTTTCTTTGAGTCACTGCTTAGTTAGCTCCAGTTTGAACCCACTGTGCTTCTCAGATGTGAAGCATTCGTAAAGATTCCCATTGGCAGTAATTCTTCCTTTGTAAAACTTGTAATCACTGAACAGTGCCGACCACCAAATACCAGTCCATGCAAAAGCTATGGCTCGGGGCTTGTCCAGCAAAATTATATCATGTTACCTGATATGATGGATCAGGAGAAGGGTCACATAAGCAAGCCATTACATTAACTAGCACTCAAGAACCATAACCAGGGGTAAATTCTATGAGGGATGGGTGGGCCACATCCTGCAAAAATTCTAGCCCTACTGGTTATCTCAAGAGTTGGGTTGGTGATGGACTAAGCTAGGTGTGACCAAGGAGCCTGCCATCAATTACAGGTAAAGGAACCCCCAATAGTCTGGATGGGTCAGGGCAGCAGCACCCGAATGTGCATCCTGAATAGGGTGTAGGGTGGGCCGGGCTGCAATGTTCACCAGCTCCTACAAGGCCAAATGGAAGGACAGACTGCGCCAGGCCCTGGCCTAAACCCAATGGCATGTATGAGAACTGGGTCTGGGAGTGGATCAAGTGGACACACTTGGGAAACTCTCCTGATGAGCCACAGCTATCGCTGGTGAACATGTGGTCCAGACCTGGGGGTCGGACAAGCTGGGAAAAGTAGCTCCAACAGCTGGCTAATGTGTCAATTGGTAATGGAACAGGGTAGATCAGGCAGGACTGAGCAAACTTTAGCCCACAAGCAAAACTAGAGACTAGGAGGGAACACAGGTCATGCCGAGCCAGGGCTCTTGCACCTACTGGTCTGCGTGAGCCAGGAACGCTAAGCCACGGTGTCTAAGGCAGAGGTCAGGGCAGGTGAGGGGCTGTGCCAAGCTGAGTCAGAGCAACCACTGGCATGCATGTATTCTATGGCTGGGAACAGGCCTGGTTGGGGAGCTAAGGGGACAACCCTAGCTGGGTTGTGGTTCCCACCAAGGGGCGTGTGACCTGGAATGGGGCTGCGTTCTGATCTGGAAATGGTTGTAGTCTCCCTTGGCACAAGTGTGGACTGGGATTGGATGCACTGAACCAGGCCAGACTCCAACACCCTCTGGTGTCCTGGAGGACCGGGAGGACTAGGCGGGGTCTCAAACCCCTACTGAGCCATGTCTGAGCCATAGGTGGGTATGGACAAACCATGGCTGGGTTGAAACATCCAACAGCAGGACCAGTTTGGGTTGAAGGCCAGTCAGGAAAAGCCACTGTTCCTGCTAGGACAGGAGGTGGACTGAATAGGGCTGGCTCATGGACCCACTGGTAAGCGTGAAACCTGGCATTGGGAGAGGTTCTGATGGAGGAGCCTGGGCAACTCCTCTGGCAGGGCACAGACCCAGCAGGTAAGCACAAGAAACATGATAGGAAACAGCTCAGAACAGGCCATGGAAGGTTACCCAGTGGCATACAATTGGCAGGGGTCAGGGGAAGACCAGGCTGAATCTGTCCATGTCATCCACTGGCAAATCCAAACACCAGAACAGTGTGGGTTTAGCCACCAGGTTCGGGCACAACAAAGACTAGTACACAATATGGAATGCCAAGGTGAGGTTGCCTGTACCGGATGTGACCACAGTGCTCAACTAGCAAGCGAGAGAACATGGAAGGGAGGGGGCAGAACTGGCAGGGGAATAAGGGAGGGTTCCTTTGCTGGACAGCTAGTCCCGCTGGACTGCATGGGCTGGGATGGGGGCAGACCAGATTAGGCAGGTCTACAACACCTGTGTGCCTCATGTGGACTAGATCAGGGAAAAGCCAGGCTGGGCTGATTATTCCTACTGGTGCAAACAAAATTAGAGTGGGTGAGGGTTATTTGGGCTTAGCCACAGCATCAGCTGGCAGTAGCTGGCACTGGGGGCTAGTTCTGTCAAGTCAAACCACAGAACTACCCGGAGAGTGCATAATCTGGGAGTGGGAGAGGCTTGGGAGGGAAATAGTGGGCTCCTCCCTGTTGGGTTACCACGTCCATGGGAGGACATAAAACTAGGACAGTGGCTGGGCTAGAATGGGGTGTGGGACAGACTGGACTACTGCTACACATACTGGCAAACAAGGGTAGGGGGCAGGCCTGGTGGGGGTTATTGTGGGTCACTCCAACTAGGCTGCAGCTCCTACTGGTTTATGCGAGGGCCGAGTATGTGCTGGGCAGCACCAGGCTGGATTGCAACACCCATTGGTTCCAGTGGAAGTTGGTAGTGAAAACAGAACCAACCCAGCAATTGCAACCACCAGCTGAACAAGGAATGATGGACTGCCGGGCCCAGTACTTGCTAGCACATACAAGAAGCAGGTCCGAGAACACCTCAGACAGTTTCATTGGAGATCTCCCCAATCAAAATGCTGCACTCAGAACCCTAACCAGGAAAAGAGAAGACAGAACAGGTCAACCAACCATCTCAGCTATATCTTGGCAGTGAAATACGGGGCAAATGGAGACTCTACGATGGACTATGTCAATCAGTGGAATCCTCAAGGACCTCATCGTACTTGGAGTGGCAAGATTGGCATCGATTCATCATTGTTGAAATATCAAAACCATTTGAGCAAGAACCTCAGAGCATACCCTACATCCGGGACCTGGGGAGGGTGGGAAATTGGGTGGGCCTTCTCCCTTCATACCCCCCTTTAAACATGAAGGAAACAATTTGGAAAAAATAATAGTCTTACCCACTTTCCTGTAGCCCTTGACCCTTTTTACCCTAATTAACGATGTAAAGATTGTCAAAATACATTAAAAAATAAATAAATAAAAAGAAAATAAATTAAAAAAAAAAAGAAAAAAAAATGAATTGGTCTTGCCTGTTCCTAGTCTCCTTAGTGGTTTCTGCTGTGCCAAGCAATGTCAAGACAGGAAGCAGAAGCAATGGCTGGAGACTAAAGCCATCAGCTTCCCTGGACAAGAACAGCACTTTACAAGAGCCAGAAGAGCTCCCATTGAACAGTACCAACTATGTCAATGATTGACAGTGCTTATGTTCAAGGTACCAATCATTTGGTTAGTGCAAACAACTACTACTTATTTTAAAATAATATTACTGGGCCTGGCACCATAACCTATTGGCTAAAATCCTCACCTTGCATGTCCCGGGATCCCATATGGGTGCTGATTCATACACTGGCTACTGCATTTCCATTCCAACTCCCTTGTTAGGCCCAGGAAAGCAGTCAAGGATGGCCCACAGCCTTGGCACCCTGCATCCACATGGGACTTGGAAGCTCCTGGATCCTGGCATCAGATTGGCTTAGCTCCAGACATTGTGGCTACATGAGGAGTGATCCAACTGATGGAAAAGCTTTCTCTCTGTCTATCCTCCCTTCAAACCTGACTTTCCAATGAAAATAATAATAATAATGTCACTGCCAAGCACTAACCTGTTTTTAGCAACTATTGTTCAAACTACAAAATACCATAGAAAATATATCATTGTCAGTAAAATTTATGCAACAGAAAAATGCTTAGGTGGTACTACGGATTTTTCTATTTCTACAGATGAGCTGCATAGGACTCCATGTAAGGACTTCCATCAGAACACTTTTTGCTGTTCATACTAAAAACTCTATAGAAGGCAAACATCTTTCAATCAGAGTAATTTGGTCTAAACCTATATATGAAAAATGGATATAATAGACATGTATTCTATACAGCTTTCTAGTAATTGTTGCAAAGGAAAGTTCTTAAGACTTCAATGACACTTTCCAGTTCCTAAACATTTAACGGCACTTGACACTTATATATATGACAGCAACATAGTTTAAAAAGTGTTTTCACTTGAACTCATTAAATAGCTGCCTTATGGAAAGAAACAGCCAGAGAAAACCATCAGACTTGGAGCAGTGAATATCATGATACAGGAGGTTGGGCTGTTGCTTGGGATAGATCACACCTGATCCCCAATTGCCTTGTTTATGTCTTCTGGCTATTCACCACTTCCAATGCAGTATCCTGCTATTGTGCCTGGAACGCAATGGGTGGGTTCCAAGAACCCTCTGGAAAACTAGATGGACTAAGCATGGCAGAGCCTTGACATCTTGGGAGTGAATCCAGCAGCTGATGGAACATTTCTCTCCTCTCTGTAACCTGCCTTTCAAACAAATATCGTATTTAGAAAAATGATTACAACATATGCACTCTATCTAAAACTACATATTTTAAGTTGATTTGTGGATATATCTTGGTCAGTAATACAGAATTACATTTTAAATTCAATTAAGAGAACTTCACAAAAATATTTCTACAACTGGTATTTTTGCAGATATGTGGGTAATTTACTTCTTTTTTCCTTCCTCTTTTATTTGTAATTTTATTATAAAATTCCATGGGCTCAGGGAATCCCCTTATGCTCTGGAACTGCTATACAGTATACTAACAGCAGTCTAACACACTACACCACAATGCAAGCCCCAAAGGTTAATCTTTTATTGCTACTAAAAATATTCTTGTGTACCTTTGGTGTCTCACCATAAAATTAAAAAAAAAAAAAGATTCAGATTATACTCCCATTCTTCAAAAGAAAAACACATTGTATTACCTTCCCCCCTAAAACTCTTGGACCTGAAACAATCATTGTAATTTAGGTCATTTATGTGTCACCACCCGTTACTTCCTGTCAACGTATAAATATGTAACATGGCTTACAGAAGAAAATCAAGTTTAGGGTGGAGTGGAGTTTGACAGATTAAATACAGTTGAAAGTTTTGAAATAATTCATTGTATCATTTTACAATGCCAAAAATCATGTAAGAACTCACCAGAAAATTTATAAGTTAAACTCATTGTTTTTCCATTATGATTATTACCACCATCAATTTTCAATTATTTTTATCTTCTAAAAATGGTTGTAACTGACCATAGTGGTAAAGTTTCTGCTTGTGATCATCACAACCCTGAGTGCCTAGTTTGAATGCAAGCACTACACGTGATCCAATTACAGCTGCCTGAATCCTGAACTGGCTCTCTCTCTCTCTTTTTTAAAGATGTATTTGTTTTTATTGGAAAGGTAAACATGCACGGAGAAAGAGAAACAGAGAGGTAGATCTTCCATCCATTGATTCACACCCCAAGTGGTGTCAATGGCCAGAGCTGCGCTGATCCTGTTGCAGGGTGTGAGAGAGATCACACTGAACCCAAGTCTAGGATGTTAGCAGGAGTCTTTGTTTCCCCAGCTTGGAGAGAACAGCTTGGGCTACACTCCAGGTGCTACTGTGCTAGATGGGGAAAATCAGGAGTTTTTAAGCTCTCTTCTTCCAATCAGAGTAAGTGTCATTTTTTGTGAATCGCACTGAAGGAGGGGCAGGGTGCACTTTTGCCACCTTCAATTAACTTGAATGCAGCCATGCACCATCAACTAACCTGACAGATGCGAGCCATCAATGGCCACGCCGCATGACCATCTGAAGCCAGGAGACAGGAGCCTCTTTGGGGTCTCCCATTCGGGTGGCAGGGTCCCAAGACTTTGGGCTGTCATTGACTGCTTTCTCAGGCCACAAGCAGAGAACTGGATGGCAAGCCAACCCACCAGGGTTAGAACCAGCACACAGGGGACCCAGGCATGTGCCAGAGGAGGACTTTAGCCCTCTTAAAAGAATATATAGGTATCCAAATCTCCTGCTAAACTTGCTCTGCTGTCACACCTGCCTCATTAGCTCCCAGTTTTAACTTAGCCTATGTGCAACAAGAATTTGGTTAGTGAACCACCTTCTGAGAGTATTCTCTCCCTCCATGCTCTACGTCCTTGCCTTTAAAACAAAAACACACAAAAAGATGGCATCAGCATCCTGTGGCTAAGCATCCACCTTCAGTGTTGGCATCCCATATGGGTGCTGCTTTGAGTTTGGCTGCTCCACTAACAATCCAGCTCCCTGCTAATGTCTCACAAAGCAGCAAAGGATGGTCTAAATCCTTGGGCCTCTGTACTCATGTCAGAGCACTAAGAGAAGGTCCAAGCTCCTAACCAGGATCACCCTACCTTCAGCTAATGAGGACATTTAGGGAGTGTACCACCAGATAGAAGATCCCTCTCTGTCTCTGCTTCTTTCTCTGCAATGCTGCCTTTCAAATAAAAACACATTTTAAAAGAATTTATTCCAAAAAAAAAAGAAAGAAATTCTATCCTATCCAGACTTCTACCTAACATGTTTAATACTTCTAGTCCAACATCATTGCGAATGTGCTTCTTCTATATAAATTCACCCACAGTAGATGCTGCATATGGTGAAGATGGGATCTAGGTTTCCTTGTGCTCAATGAAGAGACTCATGACCCTTGCAGGCCCAGGACCCATAACTTTCAACACTGCTCAGCCAGATCATGGCTCTGGCAACAGGCAAGTGAGGACAGAAAAAGCAGAGGTGAAATCTGCTGGCAGTCAGCAGGAGGTGGCCTTCTATGTTTTCACTTGCAATTGCCTGGAGTGCAGTTCCCACCTGACCTGGTCATGATGGGGGAGTGAAGTATCTGTTCTAGGTTCAAATAATACTGAATCTCCCTGTCTTGATCAAATTTTGAATTTTCTTCAAATATGTCCCCATTTGCTGTCTCTTTGACACCATTTTTTATAAGAATTTTAATTTTTAATTTTTTAAAATAAGGGTTGTCTCTGAGACACAACAGGTACTCACCCCCTGGTTGTAATGCTCACATCCTGTTATCAGAGCACCAGTTTCTGTTCTAGCCATTCTTTTTCTGATCAACTTCTCAATAATATGCGGGAAATGACAGTGAATGATGCCAGGGATCGGGCCCCTGATACTGCATGGAACACCCAAATAGGGTTCTTTGCCCCCTGATTGGACCTGGCCAAGCCTGGAATTGGAGACCATGGGATCCTGCTGGGAGTGAACTGGTGTCCTTTCCACTCTCTCATGAATGTTTGCATATTGAGAATTTATATGTCACTAATTGCCACACAAGTAGGACACACTAGCTAAGAAAACATTAAAAACGTTAAATTCAATGATATGACTGTCATTAGTAACCCACATTATTTGTGGTTTTGAAAGCTCTGCATATATTAAAATATGATTTTGTTAATTTTATAACTAGAATATAAATTCTTTTTACTCTTCTAAATATCACCCCTACTTCACTAAACTGGTAATATCAAAGCATGTTGACAAATAAACCTATGACAAATTTGAAAATTTGACTGTTACAATTGCTTACAAAAGAGCATAAAACCAGATTTGATTTAACATTGGGTCAGTTTAGTAGTTAATGTAATAGGCAACATTAGCTGAAATTGTGTTACAATGGTTTCAGGTTGATGCTTTTGGAAATGCATCATTCTGTGCTCATTTAGTCCCAAGTGCTACTTTCCAGTAACAGTGATTTAAAGTATCAACAAACAGGAAGAAACTCAGTATGCTGACTGTTCAACAAGAGCAAAAATATCAAATAAGCAACCTACTTACTAATCTGCACGTCACAGGAAAATAAGAAGCCAAGTTTGGGAGTAGCAAAAGGAAACTCAAATAAAAATTAGTGAAGAAACGAATAAAAACTATACCAAGGCATTCTGAAGGTAAAACATTCATTTTTCTTAAAAGGAAAACAAAAGTAATAAATCTTTTGCTAGATTAAAAAAAAGTGGGCTTAAGGACATAACATCAGAAAGAGAAACGTATTAAAACTGCTATCACAGCAGTACAGCGGATGGGGCTGTCTGTGACAAAGTGGGTTCTGCCACTGCTTGCGATCTGAACTTCCCATGTAGATGCCAGCTCAAGTCCTGGATGCTGCATTTCGTTCTTTCTCTTTTAAAATAAAGTTTTATTTACTTTTATGGTAAAGTCAGATATAAAAAAATGAGAGGATGATCTTGTATTTCCTGGTTCATTCCCAAAGTGGCCACATTGGTCAGAGCTGAGCCGATTTGGAGTCAGGAGCACAGCACTTCTTCCTGGTGAGTATCCCACACAGGTGCAGGTCTCATGATTTGGGCTGTCCTCCACTGCCTTTCCAGAGCACAACAGGGACCTGGATGGGAAGTGGTGCTGCTTGGGTTAGAACTGCTGTCCATATGAAATCCTGGCACAGGCAAGGCAAGGACTTTAGTCACGAGGCTACCACACCAATCTGGGCTGCTTTATTTCTGACCCAGCTCCCTGCTAGGGCACGTGGGAATGCAGATGTCCCAAGTGCTTGATTCCCTGTACTGATGTGGGAAAAGTAGAAGAAGGTATTGACTCCTGGCTTCAACCTGGTCTTGCTTTAGCCAGTGTGGTACTTGAAGAGGACTAAAGCAGCTAGCTCTCTCTTTCTAACTCTCTGTCTTTCTCTATAACTCTGCCTTCCATTGACATAAAAATCAATCTTTCCAGGGGTTTGGTTGGAAGAAATGCAATGGATCAGTACAGACTACCAACAATGATTATTATAAACAATAAGTTGTTAGAAATGCTTAATTTCTGGATACTTAGTATTAGCCTACCAAACTGAATCAGAAAGATATTTAAAAAACCTGACAAAGCCAACAGTAAATAACAATAAATCAGGAATAAAATCTCTTCAAACCAAATGTCAACACCAGGTATCTTCACTACTAAATTCTACCAAATTAACACAAAATTTTCTGGAATTATTGTAAAAAATTGAAAGGGGGGAAACAGTTCCGATATTTTGCTGAGCCTAACAATATTTAGATTCCTAAACTAGACTGAACCAGCAGTTAGAAGATATTCAACTATGTCACTTTAAATAGAAAGTAACACAATGGAATTGCTCAGCAAAAGTGCAGTCTCCATTGCTGTACAATTGGTTTTCTGCATATTTATTTCTTAATGATTCTTCTGAAATATTTTTTCATACTTGAGAAATCTAGTTAAAAAATCATGAGCAAGGGCCCGGCGCGGTGGCACAAGTGGTTAAGGTCCTCGCCTTGCACGCTCAGGATCCCATATGTTCTATCCCGGCAGCCCCGCTTCACTTCCAGCTCCCTGCCTGTGGCTCAGGAAAGCAGTCGAGGACGGCCCAAAGCTTTGGGACCCTGCACCCACGTGGGAGACCCGGAAGAGGCTCCTGGCTTCGGATCGGCATAGCATCGGCCATTGCGCTCACTTAGGGAGTGAATCATCGGACGGAAGATCTTCCTCTCTGTCTCTCTGTATATCTGCCTTTCCAATAAAAAAATAATAAAAAAATAAATCTTTAAAAAAAATCATGAACAAATCATAGACCAGTTTACCTGAGCCTGATACACTAGCCTAGTCACTAAAGTCCTAGCCTTGAACATGCTGGAAACCCATATGGGCATTGGTTCTAATCCTGGTAACCCTGGTTCCCATCTAGCTCCCTGCTTGTGGTCTGGGAAAGCAATTGAGGATGGCCTGACACCTGGGAACCCTGCACCCACGTGGGAGACCTGGAGGAGTCTCTGGCTGTGGGCTTCATATAGGCCTAGTTTCAGCTGTTGAGGCTGTTTGAGGAGTGAATCAACAGAAACAAAATCTATCCTCTCTGTCTCTCTTCCTCTCTGTATATCTGAATTTCCAATAAAAATAAATAAATCTTTTAAAAAAAGCAGAGACAAGTATACCTGATAAAAATAGATGTAAAATTATTATAATACATGTTAAATAAATGCTAGAACACATCAATAAACTCACACATAATAGCCCAGCTGCACCTAACCTGAGGATGTAGAAAATGGTCCAGAAAAGGCAAATCAACAAACCAAATACTTCACATAGACAGGATGAAAGACAAGCATTATTAAAATTATCTTCTAGAAAGCTCCCAATGAAATTCTACGTTTATTTTGAAATAACCTCCATATGTGAGTTGAGCAAACCTATATATATATAAAAATATACTCCAATATAAATCAAGGTACATAGAAATGCGCATCAATAAAATAGTATCTACAAGATGACAAAGTCACCACAAAACTGAATGCCAAAAACCAAAAGCATTTCCTATCAGATATGTGACCAAGTTAGAATGACTACTTTTTATTGTTATGTGATTTAATATTCACACAAATAAAGTAGCCAAGGGAAATAAAAGACACAGAAATATAAACAAAGATACCCCAATCTTTTGATTCTAGATTCTACTTGTTTGCCCTGATTATTAATAGCAAACTGTAATGACAGACCGCATCCAGCCCCTAAAAAGAATACAGTACTGTTATTTGCTACAAAATAGATGGAACTGGATGGAATAAAATGAAATAAGAGGTAGAAATACATGTGATCACATAGAAGTGTGAAAAAATAGCTGTTAATTAAGAATTGTGATTACTACGGGTTGGTAAGCGTGAAGCCCGGGGATAAGAAGGAGGGACAAGCGGTAGCAAACCAAGTGAGACAGAAGGAACAAGATCCAGTGTTCCAGCCCAGTGTGCGGTGACTACAATTCACAGTATAACCTTATGCAGGAAACCGGAACGCAGGACCCTGCAGCTGCAAAAACACACAGGGAAAGCCTGGGCACCTGGTTTACTCAGTTCCTGCTGTGGTATACTCAAACACGACACTGTACCTTATAATACTATTCAAGTACATGTTGATCAAAAGTCTCTAGAATTTTTAAAAATCAGAATCATCCCTAGATAGTGACAATGACCTATTTAGAACAAATTTAACAGTTCCCCATCTACAGAGCATATGTATATATATTTTAATTTATTGGCTTAAGAGAGAGAATTATAGAGCAAGAATCAAAGCCAACCAGCCAGAGATCTTCCCTCTACTGGTTTACTCCCCAGGGGGACAAAAGAGGCAGCAAGGTCCAGGCCAAAACCAGGAGCCTGAACTCCATTCAGATCCTCCACAGGGGTGCAGGTGTCCAAAGAACTGAGACACTCTATGCTATCTTCCAAGCACATTAGCAGGGAACAACATCAGAAGGTGAATATCAGGGACGGTAACTGGTCCTTACATGGAATGCTGGCATTGCATGCAGTAGTGAAACATGCTAGCTTAGAACATGTCACAAGTTCTGTTTAAATGCACAAACCTGATAAAAAAAATTCAAACAGTAACACACCTGAACTTCTTACAAAACAGTACAGTGTTATTAAAAATTGGGTTTAGGGCCAGGAATGGTAGCTGAGTCCTTCACCTTGCATACAAGGGATCACAATACAGCTACCAGTCCTTGTCCTGGCTGCTTCAGTCCCCACGTCAGCCACCTGTTTGTGGCACAGGAAAGCAGTGGAGGATGACCCAAAGTCTTGGGACCCTGCATGCATGTAGGAGACCTAGAAGAAGCTCCTGGCTTCAGATCAATTCAGCTATGGCCAGCGAGTCCACTTGGGGAGTGACTCAGTAAAACAAAGATATTTCTGTCTCGCCTTCTCTCTGTAAATCTGACTTTCCCATAAAAATAAATACATCGTTAAAATTTGTTTTTGGGTTATTTGCAAATATTCACTGCACACACTAGGGAAACTATTCAAACAAAAATTTAGGAGACACAGATCCTCGGTATCTTAATAAAGGACAGAAAATGCAATCCTAGAAGATATTCAGATAACATGAGGAGGTGTGGGCATCTGGGGGAGTGGTTGAGAAACTGCTTAGGACACCCTCACCTTGCACTGGACTTCCCGTGTGTTTGCTGTGGCTCCACAACAAATTCCATCTTGCTGCTAATGCACTCCCTGGAGGTAGGCAGGGAATCTCTCAAGTAGGTGAGTCTTTGCACCTGCTGTCATGGACACGGATTTAGTTCCTGGCTCCTGTTTTTGGCCAGACCTTGTCACAATCTTGCAGGACTTTAAGGCATTAACTACCTGATGGTAGATCACTCTGTTTCTGAGACTTGTAGAAATGAAATAACTTAATAAAATTATTTTTAAAAGATAAAATAAATAATTTAAAAACAAAAATCGGTATGGATGTTTGGTGCAGCTATTCACACACCATTCTGAGGACCACATGCTTCTCCCCAGTGATTCTAAATAGAGCAGCACGTTATGTGAAGGAAAATCTCACAGAACCGCAAGGGAAGCTACACACCGACTGGCCATAATCAGGACAAGTTAATGCTGCAGTGTCAGTGCCCAGCCAGTGGGAACTGCTACTTAGCAATCTGATCAGACACCTCGGTGAACACTAGATGAAGTAAATAAAGTCAAACCAAGTCCTAGAGAATCACAAAATAAAGAAGTGCACTTGGAGGAAATGTTAGATGGCAATCCTTCTACCTTATCAACACCTCATACACCATCACAATTTATCCACAATTTGTAACCTAGGAATATTGTCCCATATGTGAAACACCTGTCATGAATTAACATATGAGAAATAAAAAGCAAGAAAAATATTGTCACTGGTGTCAAAAACTAAAGCAAAGGCCAGCATTGTGGTATAATATGTAAAGCTGCGAATTGCAACCCCAACACCCCACATGGCATCAGCTGTTCCACGTCCAACCCAGCTCTCTGTTAATCCGGGAAAAGCAGTGGAAGATCATCCAAGTGCCTGGGCCCTGATCACCCACACGGAATACCTGGAAGAAGCTGCAGGCTCCAGGACTCGGCTTGGTCCAGCACTGGTCATTTCAGCTTTATGGATAGTGAGCCAACAGGTAGAAGTCCTCTGTCTCTTATTTTTTTTAAACTCTCAGTTGAAAATAAACAAATAAAACAAACAACAAGTAATAATAAAAAAGAATAAACAAATAGACATTTTTAAGGTTTATGTATTTACTTGAAAGCAAGCAAGAAGAGATGCATCTTCGGGTTCACTCCATATATGGCAGCACTTACTGGGCCAAACCAAAGCAAGAATATTAGAGCTTCTTATGACTGTCCCACAGGGGCAGGAACCCAAGCCTTAGGGACATGTTAGGCTGCTTCCCCAGATTTCTTAGTGAGGAGCAGAACTGTAAGTGAAACAGCCAGATCTTGAACTCATATGCAGGAAGCAGCTTGATTGACTATGATATCACATTAATGAAAAATACAGTTTAACCAACCACAACAAAGATGTAACATGTGCAAATCAGGGCACAGCATTCCTGCCTAAGTGAGCAAGCTGTACATCAAAGCACCAGGACATGACAGAGAATGAGCTCTGGAAGCAGCCTGCTCACACTTCACAGGGAGACCCCACTCAGCAGCTTCCCCACATTCCCAGGCCTTGGGGATCACTCTCACTGAGGACACGGTGCCCAGGGGGCTCACTGCACTGACTGAGGGAATCCTAAGCAGCCAGAAATGTGACAGTGTGGACCTGAGAACTCCTCATGGCCTGCAGTGTCTCCTCCAGCATCTTAGCTCTCTGCTGCAACCACACATTCAAACCAAGCTTGTGGTCTCTGTGATTTTTTTTTTTTAACACTAGATGTGTTAATTTTGTTTAATACCAATATACTACTAAGAACTAATCAAAACACAATTCTCTTATTTTATAATCTCTAGTTAGTAGATGATGAGCTCAGGGTCAAGGATCGATCTTATACACAGGTGCAGGTTAATGTGAGTGGATAGCAGGTGTCAGATTTCTCTGGTCTTTTGTCCCCTTTAAGAAGTTATCAAGGGGGCCCAGCACAGTATCCTATAGCAGCTAAAATTCTCCCCTTGTATGGGCCAGGATCCCACGTAGGCGCCAGCTGTAATCCCAGGACACCACTTCCTATTCAACTTCCTGTCTGTGGCCTGGGAAAGCAGTTGAGAACAGCCCAAAGCCTTGGGACCCTTCACCCTTGTGGGAGACCAAGAAGAGGCTCCAGGCTCCTGGCTTTGGATCGACAGACACAGCTCAGGCATTTGCAGCCACTTGGAGAGTGAAACAATGAACAGAACACATTCCTCTTTCCCTCTCCTCCTCTCGGTATATCTGCTTTCCAACTAAAAAAACACTAAATTTTTTAAAAAGATCCTTGTCCCAGATGTGGAGTACAAATGATACTTTTATTAAACCAGTCACACCCACTTTTTAAACCCTTTTTACCACCAGAATTGGACCACTGCAAATGTTCCCTGAAATAACTTAGGAAATCAGGCACAAATACACTCACAAATTTATATGTGCTCTAGGCCACCAAAACTTTACATTCTCAAAGATTCTTTGTTGGTACACATTATCCCCTGACTAAGCCAAGCTGTGGGTGCAAAATGAAACTGCTCTGTACCCCAAGAACACTTCCTAGCATTTTCCCAGACCATTCCCAAGGTTTTACTCCCTGGGTAGCCAAGGCTGAAAGGACCCAGAGTGCATCAGTCATTTCTTTAGATGATATTAATAGGTCAGCAAGGAATGGAGCTCTGGATGGATAAAGAAAATATTAATCTCCAAGGGCTTAGCAATATAAAATAGATGGAACACAATTGCTGCCCTCCAGTTTAGGGCAGCAGCTGCCACTTGAATGGCAACCCCCATTCTACTGCTATCTCTCAGGAGGAATGAGTGAGCCAGAGGATAAGATGAGAGTTTTAGACAGAGATTTATTCCCGGCCTTAATGCTCTCTGTTGAACCTGACTTATTCCCTCTACAATTCACAGGGATATTTAACCACAATATGAGAACTTAAGGGAATGGGTGGCAACATGCCAGAAGCCATCAGGATAAATCAGTACTGGTGCCTTAGCTCCTTCATCAGGTTCTACAGAAGCCCCTTCGCCCGAGTCCCCGTGCACTTGTCTCCAAGGGCGCTGTGCCACCCCAGGCCTCTGCCAAGCACAACCCCAGCACCACATGCTGCCCCTCAACCTTGGAGCAAAGCTGTGAGGAAAACAAGGCTGTCTGTGCTAACTGCTGGAGTCCGTGCTGGTCTGGAATCAGCGACAAGACAACTGCCCCAGACCCTTAGGACGAGCTTCACGGAGGCCTGAGCGGGGGCTGGAGACGCTGTTGCTCTACTCAAGAAAATCAGGCCAACGTAAACAAACAAACAACAACAACAGCAGCCCTCATGCCAACATGAAGTCGGAGGGTCCAGGCACTCGTCCCTCCTCAGTGCAGTTTGTTAAAATGTGAGTGCTGGGTTCAAGGTCACTGCAGAGTGAGGCCCCAAGGTCCCCTCCTGTCCCGGCCCGGGTCCTGAGGAGATGCTCGCACACTCACCGCTCAGCCCGAGGAGTCGGGGGTCCTGCAGAGGCTCCTGCGGGGAGGGAGCTCACAGGCAGCATGGCTCAGCCCTGGGCCTTCTAGGGAGCAGGACCAGCAGCGCGGCTATGTCGCCAGAGCTGCAAGTGCTTCCCTGGGCGCGCGTGATTGGTCCGTTCCACATTGATTATGAGTCAGAGGCCGCGCAGCCAATCAGAAGTGCAGTGTGTGCGTGTGGGGGGGTGGGGGAGTGGGTAAGGGGGACGTCCGTTGGAATTCTGGAGGGAGGGGGAGTCAGGGGCGGGGCTTCACCTCAGGCTGGGCGTGGCCTCCTCTGTTGCAGCTAGAGCCTTCCAACAGCAGGGGCCGCTGTCGCCTCTCATCAGGCCACCCCCTGGCCTCTCCTTCCCTCTCTGCTTCTTCATCCAGTTCAAGTATGGAAAGCCAGAATGTATGAGGTTACATTTCACTGATTGTTCAATAGATTCTGGGACTTCTCTTGTTTTACCCTGATTGTTTTTCCGTTAGTTCATTTGACTTTAATAATAATAATAATAATAATAATAATGGCACAGTGTGGTAGCCTAATGGTGAAAGGCTTGCACACACTGGAATTCCATATTCGAACCATTTCATGTCCTGGCTGCTCCACTTTCAATACCACTTCCTGCTTGTGTTTTGGCAAAGCATTAGAGCACAGCCCTGGGCCTTGGGTCCCTGCACCTGCGTGAGAGACCCGGAAAAATCTCCTGGCTCCTGGCTGCACATTGGCTCAGCTCTGGCCATGGTGGCCCTTAGGGAGTGAATCACAGGATGGAAAAACTTCCTTTTACTTATTCTCTCCATATATCTGAATTTCCAATTTAAAAACATATACAAATCTTTAAAAGAAAAAAATCAAATAAAGAATAAAGAAAGGCCCCACATGCAGTTCAAGCTTTCCCTGATATTTCCCCTCCTCACTGCACAATCTGAAAAATGTGCCTCCTGGTGTTCAAGCTCAGTGCTGCAGAGTGAGGACGCCAGGTCCCGCCTACTGGCCCCTCCTGTGGGGGCCTGAGGAGATGCTCTGTCATTTCCACTGCTTCCCAGCTCCTGAGGAGTCAGGGGTCCTGCAGAGGCTCCTGCGTGGAGGGAGCTCACAGGGCAGCACTGGCTCAGCCACCTGGAGCCTCTCTAACAGAACCACAAATAAAGAACATTCCACGTGGCCATACAGGGCTTCCTGGCCGCGGGTGATTGGACCATTTGCACAGATTATGGTTGACGTCAGAGAATGCCCAGCCAATCAGAACTGCACTGGCTATGAGGGCAGACACTTGAGTTTCTGACAGGAGGGAAAGGGGCAGGGCTTCTTCCCAGGTCTGAAGTGCCCTCATCTTTGGCAGCTTGAACCTTTCAACAACCGGGGCTGCTGTCACCTCTCACATAAATCCACCTCCTGGTCTCTCTCCGTTCCTCTTGTTCAGGATCCTGTTAAAATCTGGAATCCCAAAAGGTGTGACAATCCCCCAAATGAGTTACGGTTTATGGAGTATTCAATCGATTCTGGGACTTTTCTTTCTTTGTGTTGGTTTTTTGAAATTTTAAAATTGAGAATTGAAGAATGTTCGTAAGCATTGCATAAATTTAAATTTTTGATGTCATTTTTCTTACTCATTGTCATTTGGTGGTCTGTGGTTTGTGTTTTAATATTGTTTCATATCTGTTTCTTATTAGTACATAGAAATATTGCTGCAGTCTCTCATCAGTTTGTTTGGTTTTCCATTCTGCTGGATTACCTCTACACATTATAGGATCATTAGTACAGATTGGTATTTCTGCTGCTTAAAGCTTGAGCGCTATGCATACAAATTCCTTTCTGTGCTTAATGTCCTGATTATACATCCAGAATAATTTTTTAGAGACAAAACAAGAAGAAGCAGCCTTATCTAGGTTTACGTAAGGGAAAAAGCTTTCAGTGTTCTATGTGAGCAATGCTGGTCATTATGGATGCATTGTTGCATTAGTGACAGTAGGAAATTGCTGTGTTCTATTATTCTGCTAGCAGTTTCCTTTTATCACTAGAAGATGACTTTTATTTTTAAAAAGTTTTTAACACTTAGTACTAACAACCTTTTTCTATATTTACCTTCCACATGAGCTATTTACTTGATTAATTTTGGAATGTTAACCACTTTGCATCTTCTTTTCATATCCTGATTGTTACTGATTTCATCTGCTTTCACAGTTTACCAATAATATTTGCTTATAATATTTGTGTACTATTTTCATAAAGCTTTTTAGGCTTTCTTTTTATTTCACGTCCTGATCCAATTGTATCATCCATGTAATGCTGAACTCTGAGAAGAAATTCAAACATACCTTTTGTTTTTTTTCTACTTTGTGAGCATCTTGGAAATGGAGGAGTGCTATTCTTACTTCAATGTCTGGAATGTTCTAAAAGCCTGGGCCTGCAGTTTTGCTTGAGAATTTTGTTCACTGGTTGATTTGATGTTTCAATTCTTCTTCAATGTAGTTTATATTTCCTATGTGACTAGATATATGTACTTTGGTAAGTTGGGTTAAAAAATTTGGTGGGTTTTGGTATCTGCTTTAAAACATATTATTTCTAAGTGTTTCTGAAAATCCTCTTTCATCTTGTGAAAGCTTAACATTTTTGAAGGACAATGTTGCTTATATTGATGAAAATGTTTATGTCACACTTCTTAATGAATTTTACTGATTTTTAAAAGATTTATTTATCTATTTAATTATTTAAAACTATTTTTATCATACAGGCAGACTCACAGAAAGGAGACCAGAAATATCTTCCATCTGCTGGTTCACTCCCTAAGTGGCCCCAATGGCCAGAGCACAGCTGCTCCTAAGTCAGAAGCCTCTTCTGGGTCTCCCATGCTGCTGCAGAGTCCCAAAGCTTTGGGCCATTCTCCATTGCTTTCCTAAACCACCAACAAAGAACTGGATGGGAGTGGAACAGCCAGGACATAAACTGGCACACATATGTGATACTGGCATGTTCAAGATGAGGATTTAGCTACTGAGTCATCACGCCAGGCCCCTACGTTTTGCTAATGTTGTCAATGAATTGCCACAATGATTTATTCTCAGTATAATTGAGGGTATAAATGCACTCAAGCAGTTCCCCACCTATTGTGCCAGTTTATGTGGCATGTTCTTTCTCCTTTTTGGGTTTCAGAATCCTGTACTAGCAAACCTGGTTTGCCTTGCTGTGTCTCCGGCCCCATAGCCTGTGATTTCATCTGGTATTGTGTATCTCTAACCTTCTGCCAGGATTAGAGATTACCTGCAGTACCGAATATGAATAGGGCCCATGTTCTTACTTACATTGTGTCATTTTAAAAATGTTTCTTTTCAAACAGATCATAATAGCCATGATTGCTTATGTCTACAGAATAAGCCAGCTGCTTATAAAGCAATATTCCATTATTCCACATTTTTGGAGACATTTGAATTCACTCATTTGCTTGCCAATTTTTTGAACGTCTTTCTTTCTGTCTCTCTTATTTCTAGAGACTGGCCTTGCACGTGCCAGGATCCCATGTGAGTGCCAGTTCTGGTCCCTGAAGCCCAGCTTCCCATCCACAGGCACCCATGTGAGAGACCCTGGCTTTGGATTGGTTCAGCATTGGTCCTGGTAATGGATGGAAGATCTTCTTCTCTGTTCCTCTTCCTCTCTGTCTATCTGGCTTTCCAGCAAAAATAAATAAATCTTTAAAAATGTACCAATAAAGCAAATTATTACAACCATTTTTCCTTGTGCCTAAAGCACAAGCTAGCTGCTTTTAAAACATTATTATTCATCATGATCATTAATCAATATTGCAGAAATTTCTATTTACTCATTTTTATTATAACCATTTTATACAGTTGAAGTATGTTTTCTTTCTTTGTTCAAGAATGGGAACTATAGGGCCCGGCGCAGTGGCGCAGTGGTTAAGGTCCTCGCCTTGCACGCCCGAGATCCCATATGGGCGCGGGTTCTAATCCCGGCAGCCCCACTTCCCATCCAGCTCTCTGCCTGTGGCCCGGGAAAAAGCAGTCTAGGACGACACAAAGCTTTGGGACCCTGCACCCGCATGGGAGACCCGGAGGAGGTTCCTGGCTTCGGATAGGCATAGCATCGGCTGTTGCGCTCACTTGGGGAGTGAATCATCGGACGGAAGATCTTCCTCTCTGTCTCTCCTCTCTGTATATCCGCCTTTCCAATAAAAATAAAAAAATAAATCTTAAAAAAAAAAGAATGGGAACTATAGCAAAACATCTTTCATCTCTTCATTCACTCTCTAGATTGTCTTAATGGCTGGGGCAGAGCCATCAAAAGGCAGGAGCCAGGAGCATATTCCTGTATGTGGGTGCAGGGCCCCAGAGATGTGAGGCCATCCTTTAAAAGAATCACATAATGACAGCAATGAAAGCTAAGTTGTAAACAAAGAACGGTGTCTGAGACCTTTATCTTGATAGAATATCAACACAGACAACACAACATTCAAATCAATTTTAGGGAACTGCTGTGGCAAGCAACTTTAAAATAAGCATTTATTTTATTTTAATCTAAATGGCAGTTTTACAGAGAGAAGCTGAGGTCACAATGATACTAACTGATCTGAACTGAAGCCAGGGGCTTCCTTGGGGTCTCTCTTTTCTGTGCAGGTTATCAAACACTTGGGCCATCCGCCAATGCTTTCCCTGGCCATAATCAGGTGTTCAGATTAAAAGTGGAGCAGCTGGGATATGAACATGTGCTTATAAGGAATTCCGCATTTAAAAGGTGGAGGGTTAGCCTGTTGAGCTAATCCTGACCCATGACAAGCAAATCCTAAGCAAATCTTGTGTGAATGCTGTGTCTTGTATTCACAGTAAAACCAAAGGAGGTAAGTTCCTACTGAACTAGTTGGAAACTCCTTTTCCCAAGGTAAATTCATTTTTTCATAATACTGCATCTTATGAGCTGATGGCACATTATGTACATGTAAAGAAAAATGTTGAAAACAACATGCCAGAAGGTACAGCATCCTCTTCTACTTGCAGAACTCTGTTCATAGAAATACTTCAGAAACGATAAGCATCTTGAACCAATTGCACTTGCACTGAGTTTGAATATTTGGGACAGAAATGTTTGCTCTGGTGCAGAACATTCATATAATTTTTGTGTTCTGAGAGAATGTAAACATATGTTGTAAATGCATATCAAATAGGATATGGGTTCCAGGGTTTGATGTAAGTTTGCCTACAGCATTGGTAATTCCAGAACTCACTCTGTTTGCTTTGGTGTACCTAATGTAAATTGAGTCCTGGTAACAGGCAACACTCAATGATCCACAGAAGAAATGGATGTAACAGTCACTATCAGATGGACATACTAACTTGACCCCTTGAACAACATCAATGACAACATGTATTTCAGTTGTTGCATGAGAATGATGAAAGTAGCATGGGTACTAAAATGCTCCTGAATGAATCAATCCGTGTTGAGTTCCCAGAAAAACAAAATATTTTAAGCTCCTACTAAACATGCTACAAATTACTTTACTTTACACTTACTTACAACAAAAATTTCAATAAAATTAAGTGTCTGTCCCATCTCACATTTGTGAGATGATTCATATTACAGATGTGGAATGACAGCTATGCCTGAACACTGAATACCAGAAGGTACAACATTCCTATTCTAGTTTCAGAATGACTTTACTCTTGGAAATAACTTCAGAAACGATGCAATTGTTGAACAGATTCCATCTACCAGCTTGAAACTTTGGGAAGAGGAATCTTGCTGAGATGCACAGCATTCATATAAAATGTGTGTGGGAAAAGGGATGAAACCAGTGCTGTAAACATATACACAAATTGGTCTTAATTCCATGGCTTGATAAAACTTTGTCTTCGACACTGGAAACATGTCAGAATTTTGGGGAGGCCATGCAGTTGGGGCAGATGCACAAGAGTTTAAGAAATATGACTCCCCAGTTAGCAAGGCTATGAGGAGTTTCTGGGTATATGGCAAGGTCTGGAAGAATGTCTCTCCAATCACCTCATTGCTGCCTCATCCATTGTATGGACACTTAATCACCTCTCTGATATTTCATGGAATTCTCTTGAGCATGTTGCTATTGTTTTTCTGCACATAAGAAATGGTTTCTGTAACTGGTAATACATAAAACTGACTTGATCAATCGTAAGCATTCAAAGACAATGACACACAACTAAGAATGACACACAACTAAAATCATACAGTAGTACAATTGAGCCGACATTGTTCCCAAACATGTTATCATTTGCCCACTTTTGTCCTGGAACATACCTTAAGCTGCATAATGTTCTCCTTAAGAAAGGGATTGCTAATATGTTAGAAACAGACGGCAATTCTGGAGGCACAAAAATTTTATTTACCCCACAGCTTCAAACTACAATACACAGAATGACACTTTTTTGAATTCCTACCACATAAAGCAGAAACTATATGGGGCATGTTCTAAAAAGAGACAAATGTGAGCCACTAGTGCAAAATGTTTTGAAGTTTCTACCCTATATTGGCACATATATTTAGGAAAAGAAAACAATTTATAAAAGATAAAAAGAAGTTTCTTGTAATGCCTTTGTTCATAGAAAGGCCAAACTGCCCTGATTCTTCTCACTGACTTTTAACAAAAGAACAATGGCAAAAAAATAAAAAATATAACAAACAAAACAAAACAAAACAAAACAAAACCAATTTAATAGTACTAGGTGAAGGTGATGATAACTAGTGTATGATTTGGTGGTGAGATTTAATAAGAATTGGGCCTGGCATGATAGCATAATGGTTAAAGTAATCACCTTGAACATGCTAGGATCCCATATGGGTTTTAATCTCAGTGGCCTGTTTTAATCCCAGTGGCTCCACTTCCCATCCAGCTCCCTGCTTGTGACCTGGGAAAGCAGTTGAGGACAGCCCAAAGCTTTGGGACCCTGCACCTGCACAGGAGACCCAGAATAGGCTCCTGGATTCGAATTGGCTCAGCTCCAGCCATTGCGGCTGCTTGGGGAGTGAAGCATCAGATGGAAGATCTTCCTCTCTGTCTCTCCTCCTCTCTATATATCTGCCTTTCCAATAAAATAAATAAATCTTTAAAAATTATTTAATATGAACCTATGATATATGCCTTTATAATCTCCCTTCATTTGTAAGCTTTCTTTTTAGTTTTGCATTCTTAATTTTTAAAGTAGTAGTAGTTTAAGTTTAGTGAAAATGGATTTGGGATGTATGTAAATCACCTGTTACTATGTAACCACATGCGCTGCCAACCATAGAGTTGCTGGTTGCAGTCAGGTGACTGCAGATTTGAATGAGCAATGGCTTGCTGAGAATGTTTTCTTTAAAGTTAAATGATAATTGTTTCTTAGAATTCTTTTTGTAATCCTTGTTTTAACCATGGGATGGAAATAAAGCAAGTGGATGTTTTACAAAAGCTTGTAATGATTTCTGTAAAATTAAGAAGACAACTTTTCTGAGTTGTCAGTTATGAGCATCACGCTGTGCTTGTTCGTGTTCCTTTTGTCTTCTTTCCCACTGATTCACACACCGTTCACAAGGTTTGATCTCAGCTGGAGATTGTCTCGGGTAAGAATTATGGCTAGAGTTAGGATGATGGGTACTGTTACGTCTTTGGTGAGGATTATTGCAAGAGTTCAGGGTTAACTTTAGGAGTTTGATTTGTGTTTGAGCTGTGGACGCTTTTAGTAGTGGAAACAGGATCATCATTAGGTCTAGGGGTATTGTTAGGTAAAGTAGAGAGCTTGGCTTAGAGTTATAGACAGGGTTGGCCTTAGGGGCGGGGTTTGTTTTAGGTTTAGGACTAGGTTCAGAATTAATGGAAGCTTTAGTGTCATGTTTAGATCTGGGGTTACAGTTGGGGTGATCACTATGGTTGGCGCTATTTTTAGCTTTAATGCTCATATTTCAGTTAGACTTTTAAAAACATTTTGGATTAGGATTGGGCTTGGATTAGGGTTAGGGCTAGTAGTAGGATTAAGGCTATTATTTGGGGTAGGGTTAAGATAAAGCATAGGTCTATGATAGGTATTAATGTTAGGGTTAAGATTAGAATTGGGCTAGTTTTAAAGCAAGAATTAGGATTAGCATAACAATTAAGGTTAGAGATTTGATTGACATTCGGGTTAGGATTACCATGAGGGTTAGGGTAAACTGTAGTGTTATGGATGGGCTAATGTTAAGCTTTGGGCCAGTGCTACAGTTGGCATTAGGATTAAGATAGTGTTAGCATTAGGCTGGGGTTAAGGCAAGTGCTAAAGTTCAGATTAAGGTTAGAATTAGAGTTAGAACTAGAATGATAATTGATATCAGATTTAGGGTTAAGGTTGGTGTTAGGGTTAGGACTGTGATTTGGTATTACTCTTAGGGTTGGGTTAGGGTTGGGGCAGGTTTAAGTTTAGAGTTAGGACTATGGCTATGCTTGGTATTCATGTTACAATTAATGTTGTGGATAGCTCAATAGTTACAGTTAGAGGAAGTTTAGCATTAGGACTAGAGCAAAGGTTAGTGTAAGGATTTAGAGGTAGGATTAGAGTTAGGGCTAGGACTACAATGGTATTAAAGTCAGTGTGAGGGTTAAGGTTAGAGCTAAGGAAAATGTTAGGGCAAGTGTCAGGGTTAGGACAGGATGAAGGCTATGTTCTAAGATTCATTTAGGATTAGGGTTAGAGCTATGGTAAGAGTTAAGATTATGCTAAGGTTAGGGTAGGGCTAGGGTTTGAGTTACAGCATGATTGAAAGGGTGTTAGGGTTAGAATTAGTTTGGGACAGTGCTGGGTTGAAAGCTACAATAAGCCTAACGTTGGTTATAGGATTAAGGTTAGGATAAGGGTTAGGACTAGATTTAGAATCAGTGCTGGGTTTAGAATTAGGAATCAGGTAGTATTACTGTATTTATATGGTTAGTGTTCACATCAGGGCCAGATCAGAGTTAGGACTATGTTTGTGGCTAACCCTAACCATAGACGGTGCGATCTCAAGAACTAAGCCTAGTCCTAAATCTGACCTCAGCCTTAAATTTTATCATAATCCTAAATCTACTTTCAGTCCTAAACCTAAACCTAATGTTAACCTTAGCATTATTCCTAATCCTAATCCTACTATAGCACTAATTCAGGCTCTTGAATTTTTGTAGACAAATGGGAAGGCTAATCCTAACCCTAACCTTTACTCTAGTCCTAAACGCAACCTTAACTAGCCACATTTCTAATATTAACCATAATTCTTGCTCTAACCCTACTCAGAATAAACCTAACCTTAACCATAAAATCTAACCCTGAGATAACTCTAATCTTAATCCAAATCTGGCCCCAGTGCTAATGCTAAACTAGCATTTAATCCAACAATAACAACTCAAAACCTAGCCAGTAACCTTACCCTAAACCTAGTCCTAGCTCTAACCCAAACCTTAACTTGAAGCCTAGCCCTAGTACTGAACCTCTCCCAGCTCTATTTCTAACCCTAATTCTAACATTGACTCTAATCATCACCATAATTATACTGAACCTAAATCCAATCTTAGCTAAAACCTTAATCATAAATCTAATACTGGAGTTTGACTTAACCTTAATCCTAGAAAAACTATATAACACTAGCATTAGCCCTCACCCTAACATTACGATACCTCTAAGCATAATAATTCTAGCACTGACTACAACCTAACCATAATACTAAAATTAGCACAAAACAGCATCTTAATCCTAAATGTAGCCACAGCTTTAATCCTATCATTAATTGTAATCCTAACTATGCTAATGCCACATAGTACAATAACCTTCAATCTAGCACTAACAGAAAACTAAATCCAAAGCAGAACTATAACCTAAATTCTATATCTAGCATAAACCCAAACACTAATCTATCCCTAACGTTAACCCTAATGTCAATTCTATTTCATAAAACACCACTAACCTTGGACTGTACCTAATCCTATTTGTAAGTGTAATCTGAACCTTAACCATAGGGCTAACCATACCTCAACTCTCAATCCTAACAGTAAAGTTACTACTAAACCTAAACTTAACATTACCCCTAGCCCTGAACTTAACTACATCTAATCATTTCCTAGGTCTAATCCCATTGCTAATCTAGATCATAAGCCTAAATTTGACCCTAACACTAAAATGAGACCTAACCCAAAATCTAGGCTTTGGCCTAACCACAACTATATTCCTAGATATAAAAGACAACCCTGACCCTAACCCTGCCCCCAACCACATCATTAAAGCTAACCATCACACTGAAGTGATCTCTATTAAAATATGATGACCCTATTTCATCACACTGTATTCTATTGAGGAAAAGTGAGAGAAGTGATAAGATATGTGATGTGCTCTGCCTGTGGAGATCAGCTTGTCTTGGCTCTTCTTTATGATGTGTGTTTTGCACAGCACCATCTCTAATGGAGAACTAGGTCAATTTGTCTGCTTAGAGATACACAAGTATTGTCATTGATGGAAAAGTGAAAAGCTTTCACAGTAACAGTGTTGAAAAAGCTCTACACTTCACTGCATTTTCAGCATATTTGTACACTCCCACTCAATAGACACCCAGCCCCATACACTCACCATCTGTTGACTCCCATGGAGGCTGATCATCCTCCCTGCCTGGGCCTGTGGGGAGAAAGACCACAGAAAGCAGATCTTGTAACTCACCCACATTCTCCACCAAGCAGAGGAACCTGTCTGTCACCATGGTTTTTCTAGAATGCTGAGGCTGCAGGATTCTGGGCTGTTATGACCAGGCAGCTGCTGATTGGACAGCTTGTATGGCCACATAGCCCTGTGAGGTCAAAGACATGCAGCCAATCAGAATGCTCCCTGTCACCAGGGCAGCCACACAGGGTTATGTAAGTGAAGCAAGAGTGAGGACCAAGGCCAGAGCTCAGCTTAGGAACTTGGACCTTTCATTTGTTCATGGCCCTCCGAAGTTGGTGTGCTGTCACCTTCTTGTTGCTCCAACTCATCCATCCACATGCCTGAGATCTTCCTGTGATCTGGAGCTTGACATAACCTGTGGCAGCTGGCTTACAATCCTCTGAGTGTCAAACTTCCACAACGGTCCCCTCCCCGCCACGCCCTTCTTCTCTCTTCATACTCTCCACCCGCTTGACACATTATGCCATTGGTGTTCTTTACAAGCTTGGTACAAAGAATGATCACAGATCTTACATACATACATCCTCTTTTGTTGCATTTCACATTTAGTAAGTCTCCCTTCCTAGTCTCCCCCACTTTTTTTTTTGATGCAATAGCTTTTTGTGTTTGTACTTGGTGCCACTGTGCCATTCTGCAAAGTGTAATTCTTCCTCCTTTGCATCCAGAACTCATGAATTGGTTGATATGGGTTTTCAATTATGTAAGGCGTTGTTTACATTATTTATTTATGCTTCAAAGAGATGCTTAGGCTCTGTGCTCTTTGTTGATTGGTTGTCTCCATGACCACATTTCCATTGTAACTCTGGAGTCATGTCAGGAGAAGATGCAACCTTGTTTGTATCCAATTACAGTGAAAACATTTTCAATTATGCCTTGTTACTTGCGTTGTATATTGTAGGCTTATTTGTGACAATCTGGATGAGATTAAGAAAACTAAGTTTTAACAGTTTTATTCTATTCAATATATTTTCTGGATGGTTTTGGGAATGGATTCAAAAAATTTCTTTCTTTCTTTCTTTATTCTTTCTGTGATAGGCTGTTTTCCATTTGTTTGATCTGGTCCTCTGGCCATTTTGTGGACGATGTGTTTGGATTTTGTAGTGTACCTTTTGCCTTATTGATTGACTAGTCAATACTTTGATTGTTGTTTTTATCATTGCTTCAAAATGGAGTCTCAGCCCTTGCATTTTCTGTTTAGTGATGGTTTCCATGTCCATATTTACAGTGTAACTTGCCATGTTGTCCTGAGAAATGTAACCTGATATGCCTCTCAGGTATACATTCTTAATAATCCTGTTTTTCTTGTGTTGTATATTATAGAACTAATTTTTTTGATTGAAACTGGTGTCAGGTCTCCTTTCCTTAGAAAGCAACCCTGAATTGAGAGTTCTATGAGCTTTATGGAAAGAATAGGTTATGCTGCCATGGGAATCAGGTGGCTTGGGCAGCAAAGGAGGCTCCTATGTGGACAGTGGGTAGGCTATAGCAACCACAGGAGGCTGCCATGGGGACAGTGGGTGGGCTTGGGCAGCCACAGGATCCACTTATAGTAACAATGAATGAATATATAGTAACTATTGATTGCTGGAACTGAGGGCTGGCAGAACCCGCTAGCCCAGTAATCTTGCCTGAAAATGAGGAAAAAGGCAAAACATTTTGTATGGAAGCATAAAGAGCAGGTTAGCAAATTTATACAGCTCTGAACTGAAGTGACTGCATTTTGTGACCAGAGCTTACACAGGAGGCTCAGCCAGGGTCCCCTTGCCTCTATTTCATCCATGGTTCTATCACCTGCTTCTGGACCAGACAGGCTCACGGTATTGGCACGGTATTGGCAACAGGTCATTCACCTGGCTGCTACTCCAGAGCCAGGTCCACTCAACTTGTGTCCACTGTGCATCTTTCATGCCCAAGACAACTGCTGTTTTTGGGTCAAGTCAATTGCTGTGTTCTTCCAGGGACACGTCCTGTTGCCAGCCACCCTCCCTCCATCACCCTGGTGACAGAGGATGAAATCTTCCAGGGATCTTGCTGCTTCCTTCCCTCCTAATTTCTCCATCTCTGCCACCACCCATTTGGGCTATGATCTACCAGGGTGAGTCCAGCTCCCCTGTGGCCAGTTTCCTCTGCTTTTGCTTCATGGTCCTGTCTTTGCTGTCTCTGTGCATGGGTGGATGCAGAGATTTGTCACCCTCAAAGATACCAGGGCCTCAAGATCTTTGCACTGCCCATTTCTCATTGGTTTGGGCAAAGAGTCAAAATCTGTCTCCCATACCCATTTTGCACATTGTAACACTCCCAGTGCAGGCACACATGGGACACTGCAGAGGCTGGCACACAGTAGGAGCTGTCAGTGTAGAACCACTCTCTGGCAGAAGTCATTAGCAAAAAGCGCAAGCAGCAAGACAGAAAATCTGCCCCACACACATGTACATATATGCATACATATACACATAAAGCAAGCCAGCAAGCAATCATAACATCAACTTTGAATACATGGGGTACTAGACCAAGTGATTTTAATACAACAGGCTTTGTGCCTCTGCATGAGCTGGCAGTAGCTCCAGCAATCTTCACATGCATCTGCAAGCACACATCATTTCTTTTCTTTTTCTTTCTTTCTCTTTCTTTCTTTCTTTCTTTCTTTCTTTCTTTCTTTCTTTCTTTCTTTCTTTCTTTCTTTCTTTCTTTCTTTCTTTCTTTCTCTTTCCTTCTCTCTCTCTCTCTCTCTCTCTCTCTCTCTGTCTGTCTCTTTCTCTTTCTCTCAGCCTTTGTTTACCCTGGGAAGTCACCATATGTAGCACCAGCCAAGGAAAGGAGCAGGTAGCAAGAGACTGAGAGTTCAAGCAGAGCATTTCAAAGAAGGGGAAAAGAAATTCGTATCCCAGTATATGATCATGGCAGCTTCTAGGGCCTCAGATACCACTGTGTATTTTCCTGCATGTTCAGCATCTTACACTGGCTGCCCTGCTTGCCCCTGGGAGGAGGGGTGGAATAAGAGAGGCCACTCAAAAACTAAATGGAAAAGACCTGGAGGTTCTCAAGGCAACCCATAATGAGCCAAGTGGGAATGGAGACAAGCACTAAAGGGAGAAGCTGAGCATTAGCTACTAACTTGCAGGGTGTGGAGAGGGCAATGGAACTTTCCTGGTGGCCCGAAAACTGAGGGTCCATGAAGCCCACCAGAGCAGCCCTGGCATGCTTCAGACAGCCACAGATCCTGGAGTCTACAGGCTTTGGGATTCCAGCTTCCCAGTTCAAAACAAGACTTCACATACTCAAATGAGGCTGTATGATGAAATCAAGCCAAGCACCAAAACAAGAGATAATGCAAAGCTGAGGTTCACCTGGGAATTTGCACAAACCCAACATGTGCACACACACTTCACAGGTACATAGACATCTATCCAAAGACACAGACACCTGCCCACAGGTAAACACCCACAGACCAACACATCCCCACAACGACACACAGACACCTGCCTACACCAAAATACACGCACTACCTATACACCACTCAGATACATACACATCCCACAGGTACAACACAGACACCCAAAGGTACAGACACCAGCCCACAGGTAAACAGACACACAGGGAGACACACCCCCACAACTACAAACAGACACCTGCCCACACAAAAGCATACATTCCACATATACACACATATCTCTCCACATATGGATCAACATTTTATAGTCAATTTTTCAGTTGAATTAGCTAAAAATTTAATCTGATTATATCCTCCTTGACAGCTAGAAATAAGTCACCCTGATCAAATTTGGTATGTGTGCATGAATAAGGTGTTTAAGTTGATGTACATGCAGGGAAAGCATTAGCTGTGTCTTAGGTGCCAGGATGCAATCTTGCTATGGGTTCACTTGGCACAGTTATACAAAGCTGGTTCAGAAGCAAGGATTTCATGACCAGAATCCAAGGCAGGCTGCTTTTTGGTGCAGTCATTTATGCCACAGTGTTCCAGCAGCCATTCTCTAAGAGCCCACCAAGAAGCAGGCATGTTAGGGCATCAGCGTAAACCACCACCTGAAGCACCAGCATCCAGTATGTGCAACTGTTTGAGTCCCTGCTAATCCACCTTCAATCCAGCTCCCTGGGAAAGCAGCAGCAGATGGCCCAAGCGCTGAGGGCTCAGCATCCATGTGGAAGACCTGGAAGAAGTTCCTGGTTGCTAGTTATAGCCTGACTCAGCCCCGGCTGTTTTTATACATTTGGGGAATGAACCAACAGATGGAAGATATTCTCTTTCTTTAAAAAAAAATGCATGGAACCAGCAAGAAAGCAGCTGGAGGAGTGGGCAGAGAGGACACACAGCCTGGCCCTGCTCCCTAAGCTGTGGGTTCCCAGACTTTTCTCCCTCATCCATAAAGGAGACTTTTTTTCTAATGATAGAATCAACACAAAGAGCCATTCTTTCTTAGTTGTGGTAAGGATAATTTTTAAATCATCAGTTTCAGACAGCAACAACTAGTAGGTGAGGAGAAATGGAGGGAGCAGAGGAGAGAGAACCAGAGCACAACTGCCCCGGAACCAGTCCTCAGTATCAGCCCATCAACCTCAGGAATGGAAGAGAGAAGAGGGTGCTATTGGCCCCTCACTGCATGTCAGAGACAATGAGGCTCAGGGAGACTGCAGCATCGGATAGGGATAGAGGAGTGCTTCACCAATTGGCCACTCTCGGTCCTAGACCCAGCACAGCCATGGAATTATAATACGCAGCCAGTGCTTTCCATTCACGTGTGGACACAAGGAATAGTGGCTTGCTCCCCACAGCCCAGCACCACCTTTTTAATAAGCATCAACAAAGAACCAGTTTGAGTGAAATACACGTGACCCAGGGCCACAGCAATCCATGCAGGGTGCCAGCAGCCCCAACCATGCTTATGGTCCGGGGGCATGTTCTTATGCCACCCCTGACCTGCAGATAGCTGATCAATAATCATTACTGTCGGCCTATATTTTGCCTTCTGCCTCTCCTGCTCCCTCATCCTGGCCCACTCTTACAACTCTGTATTCCCTTCTTTCTGCCAGCCTGGGTCCCACAGTCACCTCTGCCCATTCATTCTATGCAACTACACAAGCTGAGTCCATCCGACATCTGATGTGGCTCAATCATTCACTTGTCTGACTGTCCTCAAGCAGCTAGTAATGCTGGTCCCTGTGTGGACACAACAACTCTACCAAATAATTCCCCTTCCTCTGCACATCTCCTTGGCAACACTGTCAGGCCTCCCACGTTTTCAGGATCCTCACCTGTAGTACTTTCCTGTATTCCAATCCAACACCCAGAGCTTTCCTCATTGCAGAGACACAACCTGCACAGAATGGGGTTGGTGGGCATGCTCTCCCACCTCTTCCATGCACAAAATTTCCACACCTGCAGCCTCCAGCACCTCCCTCTCCAGCACCCTGCTGTTCTGGTGCCTCATTCACAGCAATACATGCTCATAGGACATGGTACAAAAGAATGAAATGCTGCCATGTGCAGCCACACAAATAGAGGATATTTGGTGAAAGAAACCAGACTGAGACGAAAGTCATCTGCTTTCCAGCTATGCTCCAGGCTCTGCCTGTTAAGAGGACAGGCCTCTCCCTCCTCCTGATACACCCTCAGTTCATCTCCCCTTCCCCTAGCTTCCCCAGACCTTCATCAGCACCCAGGACCTGCTATGCCTCAAGTTCAAGTCTAAAGTTTGGAGGAGACCAATGCTGGACCTAGACCTGGTCAGGTAGAGACACAAATTCTGACTTTGCCTCTCAACTTCAGGGGATTGGAGGAGCATGCTCACGCTGGAGAGGACCAGCTGCTGGCGTCAGGCCACTGCTCTAGGCATCCTACCGCACCACAAATATTCAGGATGGTGATCAACCATCAAACAGAATCAGCTGCTGCTCTTCTCTCAATCTAGCCCAGAACTGTATACCACAACATTCTCCCCACAAGTTTTAGTGCAAATGGTTCTTAGATTTTATTATCTAAAAGAGTTACAGGGAGAGGACAGACTGATCTTCCATCAGTGGATTCACTTCTGGCTCTGTCTTGGGTTCAGAGAAGACAGAATCCACCCACGGATGGTGTCAATCATGCTGCTGCAAACACTTGGGCCAGAGCAGCCCCATGAAAAGAACTCATGGCCCCTGTTTCAAACCCTACATGTTCCAAGTCAGCAATCCCAGATCTGGTTTCTTCTTTACATATTCTCCTTTTGCCCTGGTGCAAATAGCAAAAAGGAACTCTCACGAATTTCTTGTGGGCAGGGTATAAAGAGGAAGCATTCATTCATTTTTTAATATAAGTTTCAGAACCAACAAATTCACAGGGCAGAAAACCTTACTCAGAAACTCAGAAAATGTTTTCTTCCAGAGTCCTCACTGCCACCCAACTTCCAAACATACCTGGGGAAGACACAGAATGAGTACTGATGTGTGTGTGTGTGTGTGTGTGTGTGTGTGTGTGTGTGTGTGTGTGTTTGTGTTTGCGTAACTAATTAAGAGGCAGAGTAGCAGAAACACATAGGGGTGAGACAAGGTCTGAGATAATCCATCCTCAAAACTGGCCACTTTAACCAAGACTGGACAAAGCCAAAACCAGAAGCTTGGAATTCCATCTAGGTCCTCCATGTGGGTGCAGGGGCTCAAAGCATCTTCGGCTGCTTTCCCATGTGCATTAACAAGGAGCTAAATTGGAAACAGAAAAGCCAGGGCTCTGAAGTGGGCTGTTGACACTGAAGGCAGAGGCGTACTCCTATGTGCCACAAAGCCAGCTCCAGGCTTGATATTTCTAAACACAAGGCAATGAGGTCACAGTTTGCAGAAAGGCGCGCAGGGAATATAATGACACGTGAAGGCCACAATCATGATCAGCCTCTCTTTCCCAGATAAGCACTCCTTGGCTGGGTGGACAGTTTCCGGAACCACTCAACTCTGCCCATAGGACCAGGACTCAAATCCTGCCAGGGCCTGGCTAACCTGGCCACCTCTGAATGAGGGCATCCAGGTACCAGCTGCTCCCCACCCTGCAGGTCTGACCTGAAACAGCAATTCCTCAAGGGACCCTTCCCCACCTCCCTAGCATGATTCTGACCTTGCCCAACTGGAGAACCTACCACCCTGCATGTCACCATTTGTCCCAACACAGGTCTCAGCACCCTATGCTACCTGCAGCACCTACAGGAATACAGACAGCATTGTAAAAACTCCAGGTTGGCTCAGTACTGACTGTACTTTTGAGCTGCCTTTTTCCTGATCCTCACTGTGTCTGAAACAGCAGGGGTGGGTAACAGCCAGTCTCCAGAACAAGAAGAGAAGCAGAAGGGGCTCCCAAGTAGGTGCAGCAGATTGGAGTGAGTCCAAGGACACAGATTCCACAGCCTGCAGACTCAGGTCACTCAAATAGCTCTCTGAAAGCCATCAGGCATCAGAGAGAGCCAAGGAAATGAGCATTAGGGTAAGCATAGAGTTAGAGTTTGGTGGAAGGCGAGAGGAGCAGGTGGTTCCATTGGGGTGTGGAAAGAGTGAGTGAGAGAACAAATGGGAGGATGGATGGATGAATGGCTGGGAGGATGAGAGGGTAGAGGGATGGATAGGAGGATGCATGGATAATGGAAGGGTGGGTGGGGAGAAGGATGCATGTGTGGGCATATGAATGGGAAGGGGTCAGTACGTGGGTGGATTAGTCACTGTGTAATGGCAAGCAGGTTACCCCATGCTCCTGCGCCTCAACTTTAGCATCTGTGCAGAGGCTTTCCCTTCTTTCATCAAATGCTAGATAAGCTTGTCATGTAGCCCTGACTGTCCCTGGACATCAGTGGGGAAAATTCAGAGTCAGGATTACTCACAAAAAGAGTAGGTGTGGCCAGTGCTCTGGCAATGTAGGCAAGTCCTCCGTCTTTGGCACCAGCATCTCATAAGGGTGTCAGTTTGTGTCCTGGATGCTCCACTTCCCATCCAGCTCCTTTCTTGTGCATAGGAAAACAGTGGAGGATGGATCAAGGTCTTGGGAACCTGCACCCACAGGGCAGAGCCAGAAGCAGCTCCTGGCTTCAGACTGGCTCAGCTCTGGCTATATTGGCTAATTGCAGAGTGCAATAGCAGATGGAAGACATCTCTGTGTCTTTTCTTCTCTCAGTAACACTGCCTTTCAATAACATATATATATAACAAAGAAATATATATATTTATAAATATAAATATATAATATATATAAATATAAATATATAAATATATATATATAAATATATATATTTGTTTGTTTTAAAGGGGCACATGCACCGGAGACAAATATTGCAGAGCTTACACCAGGAGAGCTCCATATTGGCTGGAAGACTCTGGAAGTCTGACCTTGGGTAATGGCTGCTGGGTGGAAGCTGCTCACAAGGAAAGTGCAACTTTGACTAAAAACCGGTGCATTGTGAAGCACCCTCAGGCTAGTAAATAACACCAAGAGAGCAGCTGGACTGTGACTCTCATTTTGGAGATGTATCAGAACAGAGTATTTCTGATTTGCTGTGTATAACACCAGGGGTTAATCTGACCCTCATTGTTCAAATAATGGAATTAGATTCACAAGAAAGTTTCTAGTTGTGCATATGCTAAACAATAATGACACGCATTAGTCAAGAACAAATAAAGTCTCTGAGGCTAGTGTCATGGCATAATGGGTAAAGTTGCTGCCTGCCTTCAATGCCAGCATTTTTTTTTTTAAAGATTTATTTTTATTATTTTTTCATTGGAAAGGCGGATATACAGAGAGGAGAGACAGAGAGGAAGATCTTCCGTCCGATGATTCACTCCCCAAGTGAGCGCAACGGGCCCATACTATGCCGATCCGAAGCCAGGAGCCTCTTCCGGGTCTCCCACGCGGGTGCAGGTTCCCAAAGCTTTGGGCTGTCCTCGACTGCTTTCCCAGGCCACAGGCAGGGAGCTGGAAGGGAAGCGGGGCTGCCGGGATTAGAACCGGCGCCCATATGGGATCCCGGGCGTGCAAGGCGAGGACCTTTAACCACTTGCGCCACCGCGCCGGGCCCCAGCATTTTTTTTTAAATAAATTTTATTTTGACATTCTTTACATAGTTAATTAGGGTAAGAAGGTTCAAGGGCTACAGGAAAGTGGATAATACTAGTATGTTTTCCATATTGTTAGCTTCATATTTAAAGGGGGGTATTTAAGGGAGAAGCCCACCCAATTTCCCACCCTCCCCAGGTCCCGGATGTAGGGCATGCTCTGAGGTTCTTGCTCAAGTGGTTTTGATATTGCCACAGTTATGAATCACTGTCAATCTTGCCACTCCAAGCACTATGAGATCTTTGAAAAATCCACTGATTGACATAGTCCATCATAGCTGAGATGGTTGGTTGACCTGTTCTGTCTTCTCTCTTTTCTTCGTTAGGGTTCTGAGTCCAGCATTTAGATTAGGAAGATCTCCAAAGAAACTTCTTGTATGTGCTAACCAGTACAGGGCCTGGCACCGTCCATTGCTCCAATCAGCTGGTGGTTGCAATTGCTGGGTTGGTTCTGTTTTCACTCCCGACTTCCACTGGAACCAATGGGTGTTGCAGTCCAGCCTGGTTCTGCCCAGCACATACTTGGCCCTCACATAAACCAGTAGGAGCTGCAGCCTAGGTTGGAGCGACCCACAATAACCCCCACCAGGCCCACCCCCTACCCTGGTTTGCCAGTAAGTGTAGCAGTAATCCAGTCTGTCCCACACCCCATTCCACCCCAGCAGCTATCTTAGTTTTATGTCCTCCTGTGGAAGTGGTAACCCAGCAGGGATGAGCCCACTATTACCCTCCCAGGCCTCTCCCACTCCCAGATTCCAGCTGATGCTGCATCTAAGCCCAAACAACCCTCGCCCACTTTAATTTTGTTTGCACCAGTAGGAATAATCCGCCCAGCCCTGCTTTTCCCTGATCTAGTCTGCGTGAGGCGCACAGATGTGGTTGCTCTGCCTAGTCTGGTCTGCCACATCCCAGCCCATGCTCTCCTGCGGAAGTAGCTGTCCTGCAAAGGAACCCTCCCTTATTCCCCTGCCAGCTCTGCCCACTTCCTTGCTTGTTCTCAGGCTGGTAGGGCGCTGCGGTCCCTTCCGGTACAGGCAACCTCACCTCGGCATTCCATAATGTGCACTAGTCTTTGTTGCGACCGACCCTAGGTCGACCCACACTGGTGCCTGGATTTGCCAGTGGATGACGTGGACAGATTCAGCCTGGTCTTGCCCCCACGTCAGCCAATTGTATGCCAGTGGGTAGCTTTCCATGGCCTTTTCTGAGCTGTTTCCTATCATGTTTCTTGCGTTTACCTGCTGGGTCTGTGTCCTGCCAGAGGAGTTGCCCAGGCTCCTCCATCAGAACCTCTCCCAATGCCAGGTTTCACGCTTACCAGTGGGTCCATGAGCCAACCCTACTCAGTCCACCTCCTGTAATAACAGGAACTGTGGCTTTTCCTGACTGGCCTTCCACCCAATCTGGTTCTTGCTGTTGGATGTTCCAGCCTAGCCATGGTTTGTCCATACCCACCTATGGCTCACACATGGCTCAGTAGGGGTTTGAGACCCTGCCTATTCCATCCCACATCTGCCCTGGTCCTCCAGAACACCAGGGGAGTCGGGATCCGGCCCGGTTCGGTGCATCCAATCCCAGTCCACACTTGTGCCAAGGGAGACTACAACTGTTTCCAGATCAGAACGCAGCTCCCCTTCCAGGCCATGTGCCTCTTGGTGGGAACCTCAGCCCAGCTAGGGTTGTCCCCTTTGCTCCCCAACTGGGTCTGTTCCCAGCCATAGATCACTTGCCTGCCAATGGATGCTCTGACTCAGCTTAGCACAGCTCCTCACCTGTCCCGACCTCTGCCTTAGACACTGTGGCTTAGCGTCCCTGGCTCCCACAGACCAGCAGGTACAAGAGCCTAGCTCGGCATGACCTCTGCTCCCTCCTGGTTTCTAGTTTTACTTGTGGGCTAAGGTTTGTTCAGTCGTGCCTAATCTACTCTGTTCCATTACCAGTTGACACATTGGCCAACTGTTGGAGCTACTTTTGCAGGACAAGCCCCAAGCCCTAGCTTCTGCCTGACTGGTATTTGGTGCTCAGAATTATTAGTGATTAAAAGTTTTGCTAAGGAAGAGTTACTGCCTGTTTCAGGTCCAAGAAGTACAAGGGGTTCAACCTGGAGCTAATTAAGCAGCAACTCAAAGAACTAAATCCCCAGAGCTCCCTGGCTGGCGGCCAGCAGGCGGAGCCTGGCACCAAATGGCGCACTGGCCGCCCGGGAAACAGCTCAGCACATGGCGGCTGTGCCCATGGCAGCTGTCTGGGATCCAGGCATGAGACGCCCCGTCCTGAGACCCACCAGCTGCCAGGAGGCTGCTGGAGGTTTAAATAACCCAGGCCCAAGGTCGCGCCCCTCCCAAATCCCATTCACCGCCCCATGAGGGCGGCGGGTGGGTCACGGGCCTGCCCAGTCCCGGAGGCCTCCCCCCCTCGGTCTACTCACCCCGAAGGAAGCGGCACACGGAACCCAGCAGGCCCGGGGACAGCTCACCACATGGTGGCTGTGCCCATGGCGGCTGTCCGGAATGCCAGCATTCTATATAGGCACTGGCCGTGTGCTGGTTGCTCTACTTACAAGCCAGCTCCCTGTTAATGCTCCCAGGAAAACAGTGGAAGATGGTCCAAATACCAAAACTACAGCCACCAACATAGGTTACCTGGGTAAGCCCCTGGCTTTAGTTTGGCCCAGCACTGGAGGTTGTAGCACTCTGAGGAGTGAACCAGCAGATGGACGATCTCTGTCCCTCCCTGTCTCAGTTACTCTGACAGAGAAGACAAGTAAATACATTCTTTTTTTTTTTTTTATTAATAAATTTTATTTTGACATTCTTTACATAGTTAATTAGGGTAAGAAGGTTCGAGGGCTACAGGAAAGTGGATAATACTAATATGTTTTCCATATTGTTACCTTCATGTTTAAAAGGGGGTATTAAGGGAGAAGGCCCACCCAATTTCCCACCCTCCCCAAGTCCCGGGTGTAGGGCATGCTCTGAGGTTCTTGCTCAAGTGGTTTTGATATTGCAACAGTTATGAATCGCTGTCAATCTTGCCGCTCCAAGCACTATGAGGTCTTTGAAAAATCCACTGATTGACATAGTCCATCATAGCTTAGATGGTTGGTTGACCCGTTCTGTCTTCTCTCTTTTCTTTGTTATGGTTCTGAGTCCAGCATTTAGATTAGGAAGATCTCCAAAGAAACTTCTTGTATGTGCTAACAAGTACAGGGCCTGGCACCGTCCATCGCTCCAATCAGCTGGTGGTTGCAATTCCTGGGTTGGTTCTGTTTTCACTCCCGTCTTCCACTGGAGCCAATGGGTGTTGCAGTCCAGTCTGGTTCTGCCCAGCACATACTTGGCCCTCACATAAACCAGCGGGAGCTGTAGCCTAGGTTGGAGTGACCCACAATAACCCCAACCAGGCCCACCCCCTACCCTGGTTTGCCAGTAAGTGTAGCAGTAATCCAGTCTGTCCCACATCCCATTCCACCCCAGCCGCTGTCTTAGTTTTATGTCCTCCTGTGGAAGTGGTAACCCAAGAGGGATGAGCCCACTATTTCCCTCCCAGGCCTCTCCCACTCCCAGATTCCAGTTGATGCTGCCCAAACAAACCTCGCCCACTTTAATTTTGTTTGCACCAGTAGGAATAATCCGCCCAGCCTGGCTTTTCCCTGATCTAGTCCACATGAGGCGCACAGGTGTGGTAGCTCTGCCTAGTCTGGTCTGCCCCCATCCCAGCCCATGCTCTCCTGCGGAAGTAGCTGTCCAGCAAAGGAACCCTCCCTTATTCCCCTGCCAGCTCTGCCCACTTCCTTGCTTGTTCTCAGGCTGGTTGGGCGCTGCGGTCCCTTCTGGTACAGGCAACCTCACCTCGGCATTCCATAATGTGCACTAGTCTTTGTTGCGACCGACCCTGGGTCGACCCACACTGGTGCCTAGATTTGCCAGGGGATGATGTGGACAGATTCAGCCTGGTCTTGCCCCCACGTCTGCCAACTGTATGCCAGTGGGTAGGTTTCCATGGCCTTTTCTGGGCTGTTTCCTATCATGTTTCTTGCGTTTACCTGCTGGGTCTGTGTCCTGCCAGAGGAGTTGCCCAGGCTCCTCCATCAGAACCTCTCCCAATGCCAGGTTTCACGCTTACCAGTGGGTCCATGAGCCAACCCTACTCAGTCCACCTCCTGTCATAGCAGGAACTGTGGCTTTTCCTGACTGGCCTTCAACCCAATCTGGTTCTTGCTGTTGGATGTTCCAGCCCAGCCATGGTTTGTCCATACCCACGTATGGCTCACACATGGCTCAGTAGGGGTTTGAGACCCTGCCTAGTCCATCCCACATCTGCCCTGGTCCTCCAGAACACCAGGGGGAGTCGGGATCCGGCCCAGTTCGGTGCATCCAATCCCAGTCCACACTTGTGCCAAGGGAGACTACAACTGTTTCCAGATCAGAACGCAGCCCCCTTCCAGGCCACGCGCCTCTTGGTGGGAACCTCAGCCCAGCTAGGGTTGTCCCCTTTGCTCCCCAACCGGGTCTGTTCCCAGCCATAGATCACATGCCTGCCAATGGATGCTCTGACTCAGCTTGGCACAACCCCTCCCCTGTCCCGAACTCTGCCTTAGACACTGTGGCTTAGCGTCCCAGGCTCCCACAGACCAGCAGGAACAAGAGCCTAGCTCGGCATGACCTCTGCTCCCTCCTGGTTTCTAGTTTTACTTGTGGGCTAAGGTTTGTTCAGTCGTGCCTAATCTACTCTGTTCCATTACCAGTTGACACATTGGCCAACTGTTGGAGCTACTTGTGCAGGACAAGCCCCAAGCCCTAGCTTCTGCCTGACTGGTATTTGGTGCTCAGAATTATTAGTGATTACAAGTTTTGCTAAGGAAGAGTTACTGCCTCTTTCAGGTCCAAGAAGCACAATGGGTTCAACCTGGAGCTAATTAAGCAGCAACTCAAAGAACCAAATCCCCAGAGCTCCCCAGCCGGGCGGCCAGCAGGCGGAGCCTGGCACCAATGGCGCACTGGCCGCCCGGGGAGGACGGCTCACCATGTGCCCATGGCGGCCGTCCGGGATCCAGGCATGAGACGCCCCGTCCTGAGACCCACCAGCTGCCAGGAGGCAGCTGGAGGTTTAAATAACCCAGGCCCAAGGTCGCGCCCCTCCCAAATCCCATTCACCGCCCCATGAAGGCGGCGGGTGGGTCCTGGACCTGCCCAGTCCCGGAGGCCTCCCCCCTCGGTCTACTCACCCCGAAGGAAGCGGCCCCCGAAACCCAGCAGGCCCGGGGAGGACGGCTCACCATGTGCCCATGGCGGCCGTCCGGGATCCAGGCATGAGACGCCCCGTCCTGAGACCCACCAGCTGCCAGGAGGCAGCTGGAGGTTTAAATAACCCAGGCCCAAGGTCGCGCCCCTCCCAAATCCCATTCACCGCCCCATGAAGGCGGCGGGTGGGCCCCGGACCTGCCCAGTCCCGGAGGCCTCCCCCCTCGGTCTACTCACCCCGAAGGAAGCGGCCCCCGAAACCCAGCAGGCCCGGGGAGGACGGCTCACCATGTGCCCATGGCGGCCGTCCGGGATCCAGGCATGAGACGCCCCGTCCTGAGACCCACCAGCTGCCAGGAGGCAGCTGGAGGTTTAAATAACCCAGGCCCAAGGTCGCGCCCCTCCCAAATCCCATTCACCGCCCCATGAAGGCGGCGGGTGGGCCCTGGACCTGCCCAGTCCCGGAGGCCTCCCCCCCTCGGTCTACTCACCCCGAAGGAAGCGGCCCCCGAAACCCAGCAGGCCCGGGGAGGACGGCTCACCATGTGCCCATGGCGGCCGTCCGGGATCCAGGCATGAGACGCCCCGTCCTGAGACCCACCAGCTGCCAGGAGGCAGCTGGAGGTTTAAATAACCCAGGCCCAAGGTCGCGCCCCTCCCAAATCCCATTCACCGCCCCATGAAGGCGGCGGGTGGGCCCCGGACCTGCCCAGTCCCGGAGGCCTCCCCCCCTCGGTCTACTCACCCCGAAGGAAGCGGCCCCCGAAACCCAGCAGGCCCGGGGAGGACGGCTCACCATGTGCCCATGGCGGCCGTCCGGGATCCAGGCATGAGACGCCCCGTCCTGAGACCCACCAGCTGCCAGGAGGCAGCTGGAGGTTTAAATAACCCAGGCCCAAGGTCGCGCCCCTCCCAAATCCCATTCACCGCCCCATGAAGGCGGCGGGTGGGCCCCGGACCTGCCCAGTCCCGGAGGCCTCCCCCCCTCGGTCTACTCACCCCGAAGGAAGCGGCCCCCGAAACCCAGCAGGCCCGGGGAGGACGGCTCACCATGTGCCCATGGCGGCCGTCCGGGATCCAGGCATGAGACGCCCCGTCCTGAGACCCACCAGCTGCCAGGAGGCAGCTGGAGGTTTAAATAACCCAGGCCCAAGGTCGCGCCCCTCCCAAATCCCATTCACCGCCCCATGAAGGCGGCGGGTGGGCCCCGGACCTGCCCAGTCCCGGAGGCCTCCCCCCCTCGGTCTACTCACCCCGAAGGAAGCGGCCCCCGAAACCCAGCAGGCCCGGGGAGGACGGCTCACCATGTGCCCATGGCGGCCGTCCGGGATCCAGGCATGAGACGCCCCGTCCTGAGACCCACCAGCTGCCAGGAGGCAGCTGGAGGTTTAAATAACCCAGGCCCAAGGTCGCGCCCCTCCCAAATCCCATTCACCGCCCCATGAAGGCGGCGGGTGGGCCCCGGACCTGCCCAGTCCCGGAGGCCTCCCCCCCTCGGTCTACTCACCCCGAAGGAAGCGGCCCCCGAAACCCAGCAGGCCCGGGGAGGACGGCTCACCATGTGCCCATGGCGGCCGTCCGGGATCCAGGCATGAGACGCCCCGTCCTGAGACCCACCAGCTGCCAGGAGGCAGCTGGAGGTTTAAATAACCCAGGCCCAAGGTCGCGCCCCTCCCAAATCCCATTCACCGCCCCATGAAGGCGGCGGGTGGGCCCCGGACCTGCCCAGTCCCGGAGGCCTCCCCCCCTCGGTCTACTCACCCCGAAGGAAGCGGCCCCCGAAACCCAGCAGGCCCGGGGAGGACGGCTCACCATGTGCCCATGGCGGCCGTCCGGGATCCAGGCATGAGACGCCCCGTCCTGAGACCCACCAGCTGCCAGGAGGCAGCTGGAGGTTTAAATAACCCAGGCCCAAGGTCGCGCCCCTCCCAAATCCCATTCACCGCCCCATGAAGGCGGCGGGTGGGCCCCGGACCTGCCCAGTCCCGGAGGCCTCCCCCCCTCGGTCTACTCACCCCGAAGGAAGCGGCCCCCGAAACCCAGCAGGCCCGGGGAGGACGGCTCACCATGTGCCCATGGCGGCCGTCCGGGATCCAGGCATGAGACGCCCCGTCCTGAGACCCACCAGCTGCCAGGAGGCAGCTGGAGGTTTAAATAACCCAGGCCCAAGGTCGCGCCCCTCCCAAATCCCATTCACCGCCCCATGAAGGCGGCGGGTGGGCCCCGGACCTGCCCAGTCCCGGAGGCCTCCCCCCCTCGGTCTACTCACCCCGAAGGAAGCGGCCCCCGAAACCCAGCAGGCCCGGGGAGGACGGCTCACCATGTGCCCATGGCGGCCGTCCGGGATCCAGGCATGAGACGCCCCGTCCTGAGACCCACCAGCTGCCAGGAGGCAGCTGGAGGTTTAAATAACCCAGGCCCAAGGTCGCGCCCCTCCCAAATCCCATTCACCGCCCCATGAAGGCGGCGGGTGGGCCCCGGACCTGCCCAGTCCCGGAGGCCTCCCCCCCTCGGTCTACTCACCCCGAAGGAAGCGGCCCCCGAAACCCAGCAGGCCCGGGGAGGACGGCTCACCATGTGCCCATGGCGGCCGTCCGGGATCCAGGCATGAGACGCCCCGTCCTGAGACCCACCAAGTAAATACATTTTTAACATGTAGGCATGTGTGTCAGTATGAGTGAGTCAGTGTATGTGCGTATGTAAGTGTGTGCATGTATGCATGTGTATGTATGTGTGTTATCTATGTGTGTGGATATGTGTGCATAGCTGGATGCTTAGTGTGTATGTAGATTATGTGTGTATGTGTATATTTGAGAATGTGTATTTGTAAATGTGTATGTATCTACACATGTGCATGCAAGTGTGTATATTAGATATGTATTTCAGTATTTCTGTGCATATATGGTTATGCATATATGTTTGAGCAAGTGTGTATGAATATTTGCATGTGTCTATGTATGTAAGTGTGTGTGCATGTGTGTATGAATGTAGATGTGTACATTGTATATATATTTGTATATATGAATATTTCTGTGGATGTGTATATGCAAGAGAGAGACTGCCCCTGGATCTCTGTCTGCTTAAGCTGTGTGGGAGGTTGTAGGCACATGGCACCCCATGTCCCTAGGGGGAAGCCCCTGGCAATGGTTTTAGCTAACCAAGACTTCAACCTGGCCTGGTCTCTGGGCTGGGACTTCCATGATAAGCAGCTCCAAGAAGTCAAATGCGACCCACATACTATTTGCCAGCAACACGTAGTGAAGATGACCTGAGGAATAGCTTCTAACTTATGTGCTAGCTTATGTGCTATATGTGATTCACAGCCTACCTGCCTGTGACCTGAGGCACAGCTTCCAGGCACACATGAGGAATGTTAATTGAGACTTAGCTGGAGGTTCCTGAGCAATAGACATGCCTAGTAGCCAGTTGCAGTATCATTGTTAGGTGGGAGAATAATCAGGGACTGCCCTTCTGCCCTCCCTTTCCTATTCTACCTAAGTTGTGCTCACTTTACAACAAATGGACATGCTCGGTCAGGCTGTTTCTGGTGATTCTTGTGGTTGAAGAACATTGTCACTTCTCCCCTTTGGTGGTTTCAGGGGCCTGCTGGCAGGAACAAACCCTGAGATATGTGTTCAGTCCCCTGCCCTCAGAGTGACCACAGTCTAGAAGGGGGGGCATCATCACAGAAATTAGACAGCTGCAGCTGGGCTCTCCAACCTGCAAGAGAGGCACCTGCTGTGCTGAGAGCAGACAACAGGGGCTGCTGTGACACACTGGCAAGACAAAGGGAGCCCTGAGGATGTAGCAGCTCAACTGCCAGATGCAACCTTAGCCTAGTAAAGGGACAAGAGAGGAGAAAGCTGCCAAGCAGACTGAGCAGCATGTGCAGAGGTGCTGTGGCAGGAACAGGCCTGTAAAGGAGGCCACAGATAGCATGTGGGCATGCCAACAACCACAGCACCCACTTTACCTCCAAAAGGGAGCCAGATCCCCAGGTGAAGAGCCCAGTTAAGGACTCCATGATCACTTCAGAAGCCTCCAGAGGGTGCTCCAGAAGAGAGGCTTCTCCCATAAGAGGCTGTGGCTTTAAAGGTCAAGACAAACCTTCTCGTCCACAGCCCTGAAGCTGGGTGGGCAAAACACACTCTCAGACTCAGACACAGGGCAAAGGCCATGGATGGCTGAAGTTGTGACCAACCAGAAAGATTGGGGGAAAACTGGAAGACCCTGACAGGTCTGGATGAGTGGAACAACAGGTTGCAAGTTCAGCTACAGCCATGCCCATGGTGGAAATGGAGGCCTGTGTTTGCTAGAAAACAGAGTTTGAGACAGAGTACTGTGGCCATCTGTTCACTGTTTGCAATCTGGCTGGGTGTCCAAGCTCCAGGTAAAGGCAGATTGGGGCAGCTTGAGCCACTGTGTCCTGACAGAAATCATTCCCAGGTGATCCCTCAGAGGGGCAGGTATTGGACAATATTGTCCAAGCCCCAGGGACTGTAGAAACCTCTGGGGACCACGGAAGCACTGAGGATGATCTTCTCAGCCCATCCCCACTACAGAATCTGTAGAACCTCAGAGTCGTTCCCACATAGTAATCCCCAATCCTATACCGACAACTCGCTAGTGAGGGCTGTTAGCTGAACTGGAACTCCAGGCAGATGACATAAATGACCTCTCATTGTTTCCAGGGTAAGCACATCTCAAATTTTGCATGAGTTATAATTTAAAAATTGCCAGTCCAAAGCTTACATTTAGCTGGACCACTTATATTTTTATCTGCCAACTCTAGCCTCCCTTAATGTCAGTCTAGGAAACCAAGAGACAAAGTCATACTTTCTCATGCACACATGCATGAACATGGGCACACAGGCAAAAACCCACATGCCTCCCAGAGCCCAGGGCCAATAAGGACACAAGAGCACTAGTGAGAGTCCTGGTCCTCCCATCCCTGCACCTGCCTGGCCTCTGGGCTCAAGACAAGCAAGGTCCTGGCCAACAGGAGCCACTTGTCCAGACCTAAGCTAGGCTCAGAGGCGCCCTGAGGAGCTGACCAGCACCTTCCTGGCCCCAGCCTCTGCTGAAGCCCATTGACCTTGGCCAGATAGGCAACGTGGGCAAGCTGGAGGCACAAGTCAGAGCTCAGCTGGTGGGGACCCTATTAGTATCCCCAATTATGTCTTCAGCTCCCATCACCCTTATACCAGGTTCTGACCCCCTATCCAAACACTCAGAATCAAGTCTAAAGAACAGTGATGTACTTGGAGTTAAAGTCACCTCAGTAAAACCTCAGCTGGCATTCTCTGAACCCCAACAGCCCAGACCATATATGCTGAATGTGTACATTCTCAATGTGCCAGGCTTCCCTTGCCATTTAGTGTGCTAAACTTCAGGAAGAAGACATTACTATTATTCCCATTGCTGTATCCATTTATCTGTGGGCAGCCTGAGGCATAGATAATGCTGCCCCAGACTTTGAGATGTGCAGTGACATCACCAGAAACCTTGTGTAAAATGAACCCTTTCCCCAGGAGGTACTGGCCAGCAGGGGCCAATGGGTGGACTGTAACCAAAAGGTACACAGAGGACAGTGAGAAAGGTCACACCTAAGTCCATGAATGATCTTCTCTATCAAGAATCCCCAATGATAGATCCAGCATGGTGGCATATCAAGCTAATTTTCTACCTGTAACACTGGCATCCCATATGGGCACTGGTTCCAGTCCCAGCTGCTCTATGTCTGACCTACTTCCTGTTGATAGCCTTGGAAGACAGTGGAACACGGTCTGAGTCTTTGGGCCTCTGCACCCACAAGAGAAATCTAGAAGCTGCTGACTCTCAGCTTCTGATAGGCCCAGCTTTGGCCACTGTGGCCACTTATGGTGTGTCCAGCAAATGAATCTCTTTTGTTTTTCCCTCCCTCTCTCTTTCTCAGTAACTCAGACTTTGAAGTAAAAGACAAATCCCAGAAAAAACAAACTCCAGATGTTCTAATGAAAAACTTACACGTGAATTTCAAATGCTTTTAGCCCCCAAATAAACTGATCTTGTAATTTCTTTATTCTGCATACTTCCTTCTGAAGTACCCTCATGTGAACACAGCCAGACAGCTTAAGTTCTTTTCAAATGAGCACATCATATCATCATTTTCATTTTTTATAGGAAGAAGAGCAAAGAGATCCGGCCTGAACACAGGACTCCAGCCTCATCTGGGCCAAGAAGTCCAGGGCACCAAGACTCAGGGACCCCAGCCCATCAAAACAACAGAGTCCCAGGCATGCCAAGAGGAGGGTAAGTGGCTGCAGGTGCTTCGTGCACCTGTGTTCCTAGTGCACAGTCTCCCAGTCACAAAGCCTTAGCCTCCTGGAGAGGACCAAATGCTCAGTCGGCCTGGCCCAGTCCAGGTTTGAGAGTCCAGGCCAGGGCCCTGCAGTAAGGGGCTGCAGAAGGAATCAAGACACAGAGCTGAGAAAACTTGAGCTCCCTGCATGTGCCAAGGTAATCAGAAGCTCCTACCCCTCCCCACACAGTGCACACCTGCCTCTCTGACAATTGTGAACACACAATGCACACAGGGACAGGCACAAAGCCTCACCAAACTGGAGCATGAGACAGAGCTCTGAGCCTTTTCCTTCTTGCCTGTAACGGCCCTTCCATTCCTCTCCAATGCAACTGCATCATCACAGGAAAGCTCCTCCCAAGTTGGTCTCCCACTCCAGGGCTGCACTCTGAGACCCTGATCCTGCATGGGACCTCACCCTTCACCAATTACATGAAGGTAAGCAGATAGCCAAGAGCCATATACAGAATAAAGTCACTGAAGAGACTGAAAGGCACAGGATGGTTGCCTTGGCCATCTGCAACTCAGCATCAAAAGGGGACCCAAGTGACTGCAGACTGGTGTCTGGGAGTCTGGAAGTGGCCCCAGAACATGAAGAGACCATGGTCATCACCTGAAAACATCAAGAGAAAATGAAAAGTCTGGCCAAATTCTTCTTCACAAAGTAACTGCATAATTAAGAATAAAACTCAGAACAGCAGTGAGTCCGGTGCTTCAGGTGCTGGCTTCTCACACCAGGCCACCTGCGTTCCATGCTTGCGTCCCCATGGGTGTGCTGATTTCCCTCTGCCTCTCAGAAAGAAAGAAAGGTATTTAAATGTTAAATTCAGGAATGGCTCAAAGAGCGCAAGAATTGTCTGGCCCGAGTTCTCAAATCATGACTTCTACAATGTGCCTGGAAAGCAAACTGTGGGAATGACTCATAAAAATGACAACTGGAAGGTACAAATTCCTAGCCTTGATAACAAGCAGGAGGCTCTGAATCCAATGGATAGCATCTGTTCACGTGACCCTGGCCCTCAGCGGTCTCTGGCTGGGCAGTCTGCTCTTGCCTTGAACCTGGCATGTCCTGGCTGCCCACAAAGCCACTCCTGCTGGACTTGAGCAATCTCAGCTGTCCTAGCTGCTGTCACCCTTCATGTCTGCACCTCCAGCTCAGACTTCCAGGCCCCTTCCCCCAGACCCCTTAAGCACTGCCACCCAGCACTTGGGCCACACTAGACAATGAGCACAAAGTGAAGATCTTCTTCTTTCTCGTCTCTCATCCTCAATACACCACAGAGCAATCCAGGTTTTATGTATTGAAACCTTCTTAAATCCAGGTGTCCACCCCAACCTGAATCATGGAATCTCTGCAGAAGTTGCTGGCCAAGCCTCCAGTCTGATTTGCTCCAAACCCCGTGGGCTCTATGTCATATTCTAGTTCACAAATGCCAAACCTTCCCCTTGCTGAGGCTCCAAGAACCAGGCAGACACCCTCCTCCTCTCACTTTGTTTCTCTCTTAACTTTGTTTCTCACAGACATACACCCTCACTGCTCATTCAGGCACACATATGATCACACTCACACAGATAAGTGCACACACTGATGCACACACAGTGCACACACACACATATACACTCACACATTTTCACAGCTCTGACACTCTGCGACATACACACACACATACAAATATTCACAGTTACACACATCTAGACACATTCACCCTACACACATTCATGTCTCAATGCTCAGCTGGGAAACATCAATCATGCTGGAAATTTCTGGAACAGCTGAAGCCCTGAGCCACATGGCAGAGCACTGCAAGATTCATCTGTCCAAGGAGTGTGGAAACGTCCCAGCTGCACCCTGGAACTCCCTGTCTGGCTCCTTTGGAATATTCTCCCTGCCTCCCTCCCATGCAGGCCTACACTGCACCTGAGGCCCTGGGAGGATGTGCAGACTCCCCAGCATTCTCCACTTATACACCTTCTGGTGGGAGGGCCATGTCTCCATGTCAGCCTTAGCAAGCATTTCCAAGGAAATATTTGTATCCAGCCTACTGGCAGTGTGTGAGCTTGGGGACTCTTGCCACATTTAAACGCAAATCTGGATTCCCTGCTCTGGTGCAAACATGCCCCATCTTTGAGCCAATGCCAGGGTTTCCAGTGAGCAAGGAGAGGCTGACCACAACGTGCTCTGCCCCTACCTCCTACATCTCTACCTCCTACAATCCCAGCCCTAGAGCAGCCAAAGGTAACAGAGGGGGCTGGCAAGTCACAGGCAGAAGCCAGAATGTTCCTGGAATTCATGTTGGGAATTGGCTGAAGGAGTCTCCTTCCCAATTTCCCAGTGGATACGGAGATGGAGCCCAGAGTCCAGCAAACACAGGTAAGTGATGAAGTACATGACCATGGATGCTGGCTTCCTGGGATTAAACCCTAAGCCCCTTCTATGAGACTGCACCTCATCTCTGTTGGAGAGATCAAGCAACTGAAACTCATGCACACCATTAAACACTTCCCAACAGCCTCCAAGTGTACTGTCAGAAAACCTCCTCAAGCTTCACAAACACACAACTGTGGATACTGAGGCTTTGAGACCTCCTGGGCTGTAGCAACTGGTGGCTGTGACAGGGTGCATGGGGTGCCCCGTGGAAGGGTGAGGGTTAAGGCAGCTCCTCTGCATGCCAAAAACATTGGCAGCAAGTGCCAGAGCTGCAGAGTCCAGGTGAAGACAAGAGCCAACAAGCAGGATGAAGACCCACAGGCCCCATGCGAAAAGAAATGAGCCTGTTCAGTGATGCCCTGCCTGGCTAGGGTGAGGACAAAGTGGTAACCATGGTGTGAGGAAGACACATTCACCCCACGAACAGACTTCTTCGTGCCCCTAGAGCCTGTTGTGGCAATGCCTGGCCTGCCTGACAGGAGAAGGAATCTAATATCAGATTCACTTGAAAACAAGGTGGACAGACTAAACAGGGATTTCAATTCTGACTCATAGGACGGGATTTCAGAGTGTGCAAGGGTTGTGTGGTTAGAGTACCATGGAGGCCTGGGGTCAATGTCAGAAAAGCAGTGGACTGGGTCCAGAGGCTGGAGTCAGCCTGTGCAACCTCCATAGCCACATCTGTACCTCACCAAGGGCCCTAATTCTCAGGCTGGCTTCCTGCCCTGGGCTGGACCCCATACTTCCCCAGCCTTCTCCCTTACCAGTGTCTGCATGCCCAGCCAGCCCACCAACTCTGTGGCTTGCCATTTCTGCTGTTGGTGCCTGGAGAGGGTTCTCAGGCAGCCTAGAGACCAAGTACCCTAGCAACTAGTCCGTGAGAGTGCTCTTCCCTCAAGCCCTTCTTTTCTGGGTCTCACTCCACCACCTTGCACCCTTCTGCCTGGTCAGCACCATGCACTCCACTCACCAGCTCCCACCTGCTGCCCAGGATGCTCCACAACCATGGCCCATGACACGACCACCCATGGGGCCCCATTTACCAGTGTCAGGGTCTCCTAACTGCCACATACTGCTGCCTCACTTTTGTCAAGCAAGGGACCCCCATGAGACTGATGCCCAAGTGGAGTCTGGTGGTTCTCCAGAGCTTTGTGGATTGATGTCCTGGACATGGTGGGCAGGCAGGCACCAGAGCTAATGGGATTGGTCAGGAAGAGGGGCATCCTCTGGGTGTTCTCCCAGCCAGCTCTCAGAGAGAAGGGCAAATAGACTCTGTTGGTCCTCACACTTATTGTCGGGTGTGGGGGTAATGAGTGGCGGAGGGGGAATCTCCCATTCCTAGGCCTCAGACATGGGCACAGAGCATGCACATTCACACTGGATGCTATGCTTTGTGATTCCCACAACGCACTTTTGCATGCTAGGATCCCACCGGAGAAAGGGTCCTGTAGCCTCAGACAACTCATTCACCCTACTTTCCCCAAAGACAAAGCGCATTTTCTAAAGAGAAGAACCCTGGTTCTCTGAAACACTGCTGGGTATGGGGTCCAAGACAACAGCAGCAACAGGATGATAAAGTGGTGCAGCTAAAGGGCAGAGCATGGACACAGAGACTCCTGGCCTGCCTTGCAGGGGTCCAGTGTGCCCCCCACACAGCTGACATTTACCTGCCCAAGTCCCAGAGCAATCTTTAGGGTCAAGCCCTGCTCCTTGTCTGAAGCATTGTTGCCAACCATGGTTTGGGGGGGAGTCCTACACACTGATTCCCTAGCCCAGGTAGCCAGGCATGAGATTGTACCCCACCTGCAGTGTGGAGGTGGGTGCCATCCCATGGGTGTCATAGACCCAGGGATGGAGAACCGTATCTCACCCCCACTCCATTCACACTGCTGTTCACAAAGCAACAGGTGCTGATGGGTGATGGACAAGACTAAAAGCAGGCTCTGGGCTGTTTGCATGTCACCATTGGTGTCTTCAATCAGGACGAATCTGCTTAGTGTTTAGCCTTGGCACACAGTTGTGGGTGGGTACCTTTCTCCCCAGAACTCATGGCTAAGAAGTCAGAGGCAGCTTGCACCTCCTGCATACATTCATGGCCTCAGCCCTGAATCTGGACTGGTGGGCTGACCTAGTTTCCTGCTGAGACACATTGCTTGTGTTGATTCCCTGATAGTCCATGCACATGCCAGGGCATGGGGCACACCCTGTGTTAGGGAAGTGTTCCAAGGTCCAGACTCTGACTTCACAACCAGAGGCAGCAGATGCTGCTGTGGGATTTTGGCCTTCAGCTCTGGCTTCATTAAGCACAGGCTTCATCATGGCTTGATTGTAGATTAGGAAACATGCTATTGAGTAGCAGACTTCATGTTACTGGCATGGGCTATAAAATCAACTACCTCATGCTTAGTAATGGAAACAAGTCAAAGTGGAAGCATGCCTCTCCATGATAACACTTATAGTAAGGGATAAATGTTTGGAATGCTGGCATCAAGGCCTGGTAAACATAAAGACCATGAAAATACTGGATAACAGTCCTGGATTAATTCAAGACCACAAAGTGCTGGCAAGAGTAGACATACAGCTTCTCCAGTGAGGAAGAAGAAGACTGCTTCCACTCCAGGGAAAGGCCCGATCCAGGGAGGAAGGTAAAGTTTGCCTCTGCTGCAGGGAAGTCCCTGATCTGGCATTCACTGCTACATGAGAAGGCTGACTGCGGGTCCTTCAGCAAACAGTTGGAATGCAAATACACTGCAGGTTTCTCGCATGGAAGCAGAGGGATCAGCACAGCAAAAATACAGGCAAAGTGAAGGGCCTCAGATCTCCAACAGCCAAGAAAACAGGATGTACAATGGGACTACTTCCCTCTAAACATGCCTGATTTCAAGCCAATGAAAAACAGGAAGAACAGACACAATGCCAAGTGCATGCACCTGTTAGGTTACACAAGCACAGCTGTGCCTAACTACATGAACTGCTATATTTTGTCCCATAGGCAATGACAAGGGGCAGCATGGTGGCGGTTTTAGCTCTTGCTTGTCAACAGGTGAGGACAGCACAGGTCAATCAAAGGTTGGATTCCAGCTTCTTGTCCATCATTGCCCAGCTGGGGTAGTCACTGAGGGAGGGCTCAGACTGGGAGGGATTGCGGTCCCACAATATGGACAGGAGTGTGGGTGCTTCTCTGTTGAAGAAAAAGTCAACTTCTGCTCCCAAACTGGCCCTGTTCTGACCAGGCTCCAGCTTGTGCAGCAGGCACACTTGTACACCCTTCTCCTGGGGGAACTTCAGGGCCCACTGCCCTGTTGGGTGCTGGCACAAGTCAGCATGTCAGAGGCACAGGCAGAGGGAGGGACCTCAGCCATTTCTGCCCCACATCCCAGCACAGCAGGATGGAACCTGGGCCTTCCTTCCTCCCTTCTTCCAGTCGAGCCCTAAATGAAAACATCCCAGAGGACAGCAAGAACACATATCCTCTCACAGGTACATACCACTGCACTGCTCTTGTCTGTGTCAACAGCCAGGCTGGGGCCCTTCCACAGGGACATGGGCTTCCTGTCTATTTCCTGGATGGTGCTGGATTGGTCCATCGCCTTGTGGAGCTGAGTCTATTGTAGGTGCAGGTCCAATGTGAAGATGTCAGAGTAATTCACTGTGAGTTCCCATGTATAAACCAGGAAAATGGTCTCGGGTACTTCTGGGCTAGGGAGCCATCAGCAGGCCTCATGGCAGCCACAGCCAGCTCTGGGAGTCCTGACAGCAGATCTTTCCTCCGAGTATGCCTATTGCCATCAGTACTGAGATATGTGCTTAGTTGCTGAAAGCTTTTAGGGCTCATACATTTGTGACTTTCCCTGTGGTTTTATGGGCTGTCTGGCCTAGCCTTTACCTGTTGTGTGGACCCTTGTATGGCAAGCACCTGCAGTTTTACTGCAATGCCAGCAAGGTTTACCAGCATAGCAATATTTACACACTTCTCCTGTCTGCTGTCACACACCCCATTCTCACAGGTATCACCTGACAGTACCACTTTCCCACTGTGACGACCTCACCATCCTATCAGTCACACACTCACCTTGACTCTCTCACGTACTCACCATGCCTCAGTCTTGCACACTCATCAGGGCAGTGTCACTCTCCAGGACCATCTCTCTCTCACATACACACACTCTACCTGGCCACTTCACGCACCCAGCATGACATCTCACACCCCTAATGATAATCTCACATGCCACCAGGACAGCGCCAAATGCCCACTTATGGGAGTTTAACACATCTACCAGGACAGGCTCACATATACTAGGATAAATCACACACTCACTGGCAATCCCACACACCCACCATGACATTCTCACACCCTCCATGGTGTCTCAGGTCCCCATAAGAACAGTGTCACACACCACCATGACAGTTTCAAATGCCTACCAGGACAGTGTCAGCAGCAACTATGACAGTTTCCCACTCCACATGTCCACCACGACAATCTCACAAACCTCATATGATGGTGTCAGACTCCACAGGACAGAGTCACATGTCCCACACAACAGTTTCACACTCGCCAGGACAGTGTCACATTAAAAACAGGACAGTCTCACACTCCCAAGGACAGTGTCACATGAAAATAAACCACAACAGTTGCACATATCCCAGGACAGTGTCACATGCCCATCAGCAGTCTCATACACCCAAGGACAGTTTCAGATGCCAACCAAGAGCTTCACATTCCTCACGACAGTGTCATGTGTCCCTCATTCTGTCTAACTCTCCCCAAAACAATGTCCATGCCCACCACGACAGTCTCACACTCCCAAGCACAGTGTCACATGTACACCAGTACCGTCTCAGCACTCCAGGAGAGGGTCACAACCCACCAAGTGTCTCATACTTCCCAGGACCATGTCACATGTCCATCAAGAGAGGGCAATCCCCAGGGCACATGCCCACCATGACAGTCTCACACTCCCCAGGACAGTAAAATATCCCAAATGGAGTCTCACACTCCCCATGAGAATGTCACATGCCCACCATGACAGGCTCACACACCTGAGGACAGAGTCACATGCCCACTAGAAGTCTAATATCCTCATGATAGGAACTTGTCCACCATGACCTTCTCACAGTTCAGGAAGCTGTCACTTGTACACTCGGACAGTCTCACACTGCCCAGGACAGTCTAACATGCCCATCACGACAGACTCACACTCACCAGGACAGTGTCACATACTCAACATGACAGTCTCATATTCTACAGGACCATGTCACACGCCCATCAAGACAGTCTGACAATCTGCAAAACAGCATCACATGCCCAACATGGCAGTCTCCCACTGCCCAGGACAGTCTCACATGCCCACCACAACAGACTCACACTCACCAGGACAGTGTCACATGCCTACCAGGACAGTCTCACACTGCCCAGGACAGTGTCAGGTGTCTACCACCACAGTATCAGAATGCCCAGAACGGTGTCCATGTACATCACAATAGTTTCACACTCCCTGTAAGAGTGTCACACAATGAAAGTCTCATACTCCACAGGACAATGTGACATGCCCACCAGAACAAACTCACACTCCTCAGACAAGTGTCACAATTCCACCATGACAGTCTCCCACTACCCAGGAAAGTGTCACATGTCCACCAGGAGTATCACATCTCTGGGACAGTGTCACATGTCCACCCTGACAGCGTCACATTCTCCAGGCAGAGTCTATTGCTCACTAGGACAGACTCACACTCAACATGACAGTGTCAGAATGTACCAGGAGTCTCTCATTCCCCAGGACAGTGCCACATGTCCATTTAGACTTCCCAGGTCACATGCCCACCATGAGAGTCTCATAGTCCACAGGACAGTAAAATATTCCAACCAGGAGTCTCACACTCGCCCAGTGTCATATGCGCTGTTGTGACAGGCTCACACTCCCCATGAGAATGTTATATGCCCAGAACGACAGTCACTATCTCCAGAAAAGTTTCACATGTCCACCAGGAGTGTCCTACACTCATCAGGACAGTATACATGTCTAGAACCACAGCCTCACAATGTCCTGGATGACACATGCCCACCATGACAACTCACACTATCCAGGAAAGTGTCACCTGTCCATGAGGAGTCCCACACTCCTAGGACAGTGTCACAGGCTCAACCTTACAGTCGCATACTCCACTGAACAGTTTCAATGGCCAACAGGACTGTCTTACACTCTACAGGACAGTGTTACTTATCCAACATGACAGTCTCATATTCCCTGGATTTTTTTATATGTCTAACTGACAGTCTCACACTCCTAGGGACGTTGTCAGAATTAAACCATGAGAGTCTCAAACTCCCCAGGACAGTGTCACATGCCCAGCAGTAGTCTCACATTCCAGGGACCATGTAATATGCCCATTACGACCATCTTACAGTCCCCAGGACAGTGTCACAAATCTACCCAGTCTCAAACTCCCCAGGACCGTGTCACATACCCACCAGGAGTCTCACAGTCCAGGGACAATGTAACATGCCCATTATGACCATCTTACAGTCCCCAGGACAGTGTCACATGCCCATCAGCAGTCTCACATCCCTGTTATAATATAACATTTCCACCATGAGTATTTCTTAGTTCCAAGGAAAATGTTACATGTACACACAATCTCATACTCCACAAGACAGATGCTCACAATGACGGTCTCACACACCACAGGACATTGTCACATGCCCACTATGAGTCTCACTCACCACAGGAAAATGTCACATGCCCACTATGACAGTCTCATACTCCATGGGACAGTGTCACATATGTACAACCACAGTATCAGAATGCCTCGAACAGTGTCCATGCATAACACAACAGTCTCACACTCACCAGGACAGTGTCTCATGTCCACCTGACTTTTTAAAACTCTCCAGGACAGTGTCATAATTCCACCACGACAGTTTCACACTTCAGAGGACACTGTCACATGCCCACCAGGAGTCTCACATCCCACAACAGTGACACGTTAACCCCATTCATATTACTTTTGCCAGAGCAGTGTCACTTGCCCAGCAGTACAGACTCACACTTGACATGATAGTGTCACATGTCCACCACGACCATCTCACACTCCCCAAGACAGTGTCACATGTACAGCACAATAGTCTCACAGTCCCCTGGACAATGTCACATTCACAGCAATACAGTTTCACTCTCCACAGGACAGTGTGACAACCCAGCAGGAGTCTCAAACTCCCCAGTACAGTGTCAAATGTACACCAGGATAGTGTCATACAACTCAGGACAGTGTCACATGTCCATCTGACTTTCTCACGCTAACCTGGACAGTGTCATAATTCCACTCCCCAGAACAGTGTCACATGCCCACCAAGAGTCTGACATTCCCTGACACTCTCACACTCCCCAAGACAATATCACAATCCAACAGGACAGTCTCACACTCCCCTGGACAGTGTCAGATGTCAACCACCACATTCTTACACTCACAAGGACAGTGTCACATGCCCATAACAACAGTCCCCCACTCCTCAGGCAGTGTCACATACACAAAATGACAGTCTCATGCTCCCCAGGACATTTAACATGCCCACCAAGAATCTCACATCACTGGGACAGTGCCACATGCCCAAATGATGGTCTCACTGTCCCCAGGACAGTGTCTTGATTATCAGGACTGATCACACTTCCCAGGACAGTGTCACAAGTCAAAAACAACAGCCTCACACTCCACAGGCTCACTCTCCTCAGGGCAGTGTCACACGTCCACCAGGGAGGAGTCACACTCCCCAGGTCAGATAATATGACCAACATCGCAGTCTCACTCTATCAGGGCAGTGTCACATGACCAACATCGCAGTCTCACTCTCCTCAGGGCAGTGTCACATGATCAACATCGCAGTCTCACTCTCCTCAGGACAGTGTCACATGTTCACCATTACAGTCTCACACTCCCCACAATAGTGTCACCTGCACACCAGGGCAGAGTCACACTCCCCTGGACAGTGTTATATGTTTATCATGACAGTCAATCTCCCCAGGCAGTGTCACACACTCAACGTGACATTCTCACACTCTCCTCAGGGCAGTATCACATTATTACCACAACCGTCTCACACTCCCCAGGCCAGTGCCACATATCACCCAGGACAGTCTAGCACTCCCTAGGAGAGTGTCACATGCCCACCACAACAGTCTCTTACTTCCTTGGACAGTGTCACAAGTCCACCATGAAATTCTCACACTCCCCAGGAGAGTGTCACATGCCCATCATGACAGGCTCACATCCGCCTTGACAAATAACACACTCACCATGGCAATCCCTCATACACTGTGACATCCTCACACCATCTCTGGTGTCTCACATATGCATTAGAATACTGTCACACACCACCATGACAGTTTTGAAGGCCTGCCAGGATACTCTCACTAAGCCACTATGACATTTCACATCCTCATGAGCCAACTATAGCAGTCCCACACATCCACCATGCCTGCATCATGCACCCACCATGACAGTCTCCCACAATAACCAGCAAAGGGTCACACACTCACAGGACTGTCGAGCAGGTGCCTCCTAATCTTGTGTCACCATCCCTCCAATGTGCTAGCTTTGCCGATCACCTAAGAAAGAAAATACCAGCCAAGTACAAACAGGCATTTATTAAACAAAGAGAAATCCATTATTGGGCCTTTCCCCATGTAGCTGGGGAGTAGAGACAAATGTTTTATACCCCTTCTGAGATAGGTGCTGAAACAGCACGCTTGGGTCCAGGATCTCTCCATGCTGCCCACTGATGGGCCTTGGAAAACACAGAGGAATGAATGTGGATGCAAAGAAACTCAGGTGCAGGGAGATCAGAGAGCTCCTTCTAAACAGGCAAAGGTTTCCTCATCAGGAATCTTCTGGCATGTTCTGCATCCCTGGACAGTGCCTTATCAGTAACACAAGGGTTTAAGATTGTACAGCAGTACCAGATCATGGGGACAAAGGATGAGTTAGGCCTGTGAGTGCCAGTGAGACTGGCTGTCCTGCAGAGGCAGGCTATGCAGGCTCACAAGGGCCACCTGCTTCTTTGTGGCTCCTTGGGACTCCTCTGATCTGAGACCAGGGAGGGCAGACTTCCCTGCTCTATGGGGAAGAGCACTTGAGGATGCATAAACTTCCTCCTGAACTGCCCCTCTTGGGTGTGTACTCCTTAGGGCAAAGTTGTCCTAAGCAGCTGCTCATTCTCATGTTCTAGGAAGTGCCAAGCACATTCTCAGTTAGGCAGGTGCTAACCACACCCGATGTCAGAGTGGAGTGTGGTGCTTGAAACAGATACACTGCAGCCCCATTATCATGGGGGATCCTGAAAGATGCACTGTGCAGCTAGCAGTTCAGCTGTGTGGCCATGCATGAACAGCAGCCTGAGAGGCTGGCACTCAGAGGAGGACCCAAGTTGGACCCTGACAGCACCATGATCCCTGCAATCGCACACATCTGGAGTCAGCCAACATCAAACCATTCAGCCTGCAGACTCGGTCTCTTGTGATAAGAGAACATGGATGCCTGCAGTCGATTTTACAGTCCACCTCAGCTAGGAAACACTGTCTCAATAGGTCCTAACCAACTTCTTTGAAAATGTATATGCTTCAGAAGTCAACACCAAGATCCAGCATGGTTGCTTAGTGGCTAAAGTCCTCGCCTCACAAGTGGTGGGATCCCATATGGATGCTGGTTCCAATCCCAGTGACCCCACTTCCCATCCAGCTTCCTGACTGTGGCTTGAAAAGCAGTCAAGGATGGCCAAAGCTTTGGGATACTGTACCCATTTGGGAGATTCAGAAGAGACTCTGGGCTTCTGGCTTCAGATTGGCTTGGCTCCAGCCATTGTTGCCACTTGGATGTGCATCAACGAATGGAAGATCTTCCCCTTTGTCTCTCCTCCTCTCTGTATATCTGACTATCCAATACAAAAATCTTTACAAAAATAAAAAGCTAAAACAATATAAAATATATAAAATTATTAAAATTATATATATTATACAATTTTGTAAGAATTATATATAATTTTATATATATATAAATATACATATATATACATATATATATACATATATATATGTAAAGAAGTCAACAGCAAAAGGGAGACCAGGAAGAGAACACCTCACTGAAAGGGCAAGAGCTATATTGGGAATAGACAATAACTTTATAGCTTGCAAGTGGAAGCAGCAGTTTCCACTTGGCCCTTGCCCAGGAATGTCACAGCTGACATTGGCGCTGTCCAGAGTGTGTGAACACGTTATACCTGCCCATTTTTTACATGACCCTGCCCCTTGTGCCTGGAGCTCTCATGGCCCCACCCCCACTGCTGCCCCACGCCTGTGTACAACACTCACAAGCCGCCTGTATCCTCTTGTAACACTCACAGGACTCCACCCCTTCTCATCATTTACAGGTCACTGCCTCCACAACGCCTCACAGGGCCCCTCAAACACAGGGCTCTACCCCCATATACAGCATACACATGACCCCAGCACTGCTGAAGGGGGCCGAGTTCTGATGAACAAAAGCCTGGTCTGCCTGCACCATCAGCTGCTTCAGTAGCCTTCAGGCAGAAGAACAGAGACTTGGAGCCCATCTCCAAGATAGAGGCAGTTGGTATTTTCGGGAACCAGCAGCCTGCTCACCCCAGGGCAAATGACAGAGGCCAAGCCTCCTCCAGACCCAGGCCTGTGGCCAGCCAGCCCCTATACAAACTGGCATGGCCCCTCAACAGGACCCACAGTGCAGAGAACACTAGGTCTCCTTCCCCTCCTCACTCCTTCCCCTCTCCACTTTCCACTCCCCACTCTTTCCCTTCATGTTCCCCATCTCCTCACTCCACCCCTCCTACCTTCTTTTTCTTTCCTTGTCCCAACCTTACCCTCCCTCCTCCTTCCTTTCCAAAACCCCCTTGCCTTTGGAAACCACTCTAATCTCTAATTCTAGGACAGCCTTTGTGCACTCTCCATATCAATGATATGGGACAGTGTTGGCCTTCCATGTGATCCACATTACAACCAACTTGGTGCTCACTGCCAGTGTACATGCAGGGACCCAACTATCACACAGGACATTTCTATGTAAGCAGTAATGAGATGCCCACACAAGGCTCAAGGAAAACAAAATCCACAGGCAGTTCTATTTGCCACTTGGTTTGCATCGAGTCTAGCAGTGGGCCACCTTTCAGTTCTGGATATACCAGGGCTGATATGTCTGGCTGGAGTGATACAGCAGGAGGCTCTCAGTAGGAACCTGATGAGCTTGCTGCCATTCCTCCTGCCCAGTCCCTGCCATTGACCCTGGCTCTGAAGAGAGCCAATGTTTGAAGTCACAGCATCCACAGGCTCAGCTGCTGTGTCCTCTGCTTCCACATGGTCCTCATTGCTCCCAGTGATGGGGGTGGAGGTGTAACAACAGGGACTACAGCGGCTGGGCTCTCAGCCTCCATTGACTCAGTTGCTGAGACCTGGACCTCACAGCTCCTGGAACTGGGAAAGTATGTAAAGTCCACAGGAAGGGGCTCTGGGGCTCGATGGGGCCTGGGCACTTCCTCCTTCTCCTGCACACAGGCAGAAACAGTCTCCAAGGACTCAGGCTTAGGCTCCTGGTGGCCCCGAGGTGATGTTGGCTCACAGATGGGCCAGATAGGCGTTGATCTTGGCAGCCACGCAGTCCAGATTGCTGGTGCAATGCATGGCATGGCCAGGCTGCACCTGGAAGCTTGGCCTGCTCGGAATTCTCCAAGGGCAGAACTTGTTCCCGGTATCAATAGTCCAGTCACAGGGATTGTGAGGTCTCCCTAGAGGCTTACCACAGCCCCAGACCCTCCAGGTACTGTGCACTTCAGGGTCCTTTGGAACCTCCAGGAACTGCACATAGGTAATTTCAGCAGTCTCATCTTGATCTTCATCTTCCATGGGCACAGCTCAACCAGTAGTGCTCCCTGGCCAGTGCTGTTGTGTGCTGTGTGTGGGCCACTGGCTGGGATTCCACATGAGCAGGCACTCTAAGTACTCTGCCAGGTCTGAACTTAACTTGGACAGGCAGAATGCAATCCCACATAGAATGTAACTCATGGCTCCTCTGGGTTCAACTACTGAATGGCATGTCTACTGCTATCATAGTGTAAATAATGATTCTGACTCTCTAGATGTCAGCTCAGAATGGATCCTGGAGCCATGGCAGGAACAGTTCCAGTGTGCTGAGCTCTAATGTTCTGCAGAATGCACTCACCATTTTGCCTTCTGGGATCCTGTAACTCAATCTGAAGTCTGCTCGTTTGACACACATACTGGCATATAGCAGCATGTTCCCTAGCTTCAGATCCCGGTGAGCTATCTGCTGGCTGGAGGCAGCTGTTGCCTCCAGCAACTGGACCAATATGTCACTGGCCTTGTCCACCAGGCCCCCATGTGCTATGATGTAGTTCTACAGTTGAGATTTGTGGCAAATTCCATCGTGATATCGAGGTGGTTGAATGCGTGACTCACCTGCAGCACTCACGTGATATGCTCGTCCTGCATTCTACATCACCTTCACAGCCACTTGTGTTCCTGACTGCCTGTGGTGGGCCAACACCACCATCCTGAAGCTTTCTTGGCCAAAAAAGGATATAAAATCCAGCTCAGTCAGGTGGCTGACTTTACTGAGATAGTCCTCTGTTCTTTCATCTCATAAATAAAACTTTTGACTGCTCTGTCAGAGATCCACAAATTATCTAACCCGCAATCTTAACTGTGCTACATAATAAGAAAAGAAAAAGGATGACAAGGGGAAAACCAGTTATGAAGTACGTGTAAGAAATGGACCAATCATGATCCAGCAGGCATTTGAACAAGTGATGGCCCTTGTGAAGTCAGCACAAGGGAGGCACTAAGCACAGCTGCACACAATCCTCAGGTGGGGAGGGTTTCTCAAGAGTCTGTACATGCATAAAAGTAGGGATCCCAAGGGCTCTTTGATTAGAGAGATGGCAGTGCTCAACATTTATGGTTAGAGAAATTCCAACCTGAATTGTGCTTCAAGTCTTTTCCTTTCTGGTTTTAACAGTCATAACTGTTGACTTTGAAGGTCACTTAATGTCTAGACTTGAAGTACATTCTTTTTTTTATAAGGTTCCATAGGCTCAGGGATTTCTTCCCCTCCCCAATTCACCATCTCCCAATGACTTCCCCGATTAATACAGTAGCACAGTCCTTCAAAACCATCATGAGCCCAATATTCTGCTACTTAAGGAAATACACATTCTTTTACCTCTGAACAAAAGGTCTCAAAATGATGACCCTTCCCTGATATCATGACACTGTGACACAATGTTGTTGCCCAAGACACCACTAGGCAAGCCAGCAGAAGAGCTAATCTATTGTCCCTTCCCCTCCCATGGGCATGCCTCCCAGCCCCAGTCACCTGCAGATGCCAGCACAGGTTCCCACAGTGCTCAGATCAGCTGGTTGGAAGCCATCCTCACAAAGGTCAGTGGACCCACCCTGTGTAACATCTTCACAGGGTCCCAGTGGTCTACATTCGGCATGTGGTCTATGGTGAGTCCCTACCTATCCTGTGCCACTGGCAGTCATTGTTTCTCTGGGAGCACCTGGTATAGGAATCAGGACCATAGGCTGATGTTGGATGAACCTGTCCATCTATAGGCTGCTGACTTGTCCCTGTGCCTCCTCTGTCCATTTAAAAGGCACAGGCCATGCAAATATCCCATCATGGTCAACATCAGGATATGCTTGTCAGCCTTGCACCTACCGCATGTGGTGAACAAGATCCACCCTCACTTATCCATCAGACTGAGATATACCACTGCACCATGCTACCTACCCATGGCAATGTAACCTGGTCCCATGGACTCATGAGAACATCACGATGGCCCAGAGCAAGGCAGACCCATTTCCTGCATTCCCTCTGGTGTCCTGGTGTGGTCCAAGATAGAGGCATCCACCATGCCCATGACACTGAGCCCACTCCAGTGGGAGGGGTCATGTAGCATCCATAAACCGCACTGGAGGTGGGGCAGGGGTTTCTGCTGAACTCTGCCCTGCCCAGGACATATCCCCACGGTCCCCTGATACACAGCGGTTGAGTGGCATTCTGAGGTGTCATGTCAGCTTCCCAGCATTAACATCTACCCTACTTGTGGCCCTGCCCTTGAACTTGTCCTAAATTACAGGGTCTGGCTGCTATGGTCCCATAGCCTCCTCAAGGATTGCCATCCCAGGGCCAGGTTTGGCACACAGTACAAACTCTTGCCAAGTGTGGAACAGTACATTCCTTCCCCAGGAAAGTGGTAAGCATAACATGATCACCATACTGGAGGCTGGGGGGATAGACAGCAGGAGGTGCAGCCAGCACATTCTCCTTGCCTCGCACCATGTGTCTGCCTGCCTGCTCCTGATTGTGTGCTGGCTGGGGATTGGGCTCCAGCCCCCTGATGTTGGAGCCCAATCCCCAGCCAGCACACAATGCTCGGATGGCAGGGGGCTGGGGGTACAAGCAGAGGGCCAGCACACCTCAGCAGCTGCTCACCTAGTCAGTGTGGGTTACAAGGCTCTTTGTGGGTGCTCAGCAGCTGGAACAGGATGGTTTCTACCAACTTCTAGTAGTGGAACTGGGACTGTGGCCCACAGGTAAAGAAGGCATGTCGTGGTGTGATGTCATTATGTGGGGGTGGGGATAGCATTGGCACCTGAGAGCAGAGTTCATGAGATTTGAGTAGGCGCAGTTCTCCCCATGGGCCTCCCACTCTCTATGTTGCTGTTGTACACCTAAGTGATGTTCGATTTCTGGAATATAGTATGACTGCCTGTCACCATGTAGTCAGCCCAGAAGAACATCTGTGGCTAAGGCTGGGGATTTGAGGATGGCACGGCTGGCTTCAGATTCCAAAAATATTGTTGTGGGCAAGCTGTAACTTCCTCTCCCACACACTGTCAACCTGCACGCTCTCCAGCCAGGCTTTAAAGTCCTCACAGTGCATTCTCACCTGCTTTAGCTCTTGCTCATTCCTTCCCAGGTCGATGGGAGAGGCATGAAAACACCATGCTGCAAGTCATTCATCTCTCCTTAGCCTCTGCTTCATGCAGTGTTCTCTGACTCTATATTCACTCCCCAGCTCAGAGCTTCACATCTCTGACTTGTAAGCGGCCCATGCATAACCAATATCCAGGACATGTTTTTCAACTTCTTTTCAGCTTTTAGCCCACAGCAGAAGGTATGGTGGACTGTTTGGTGTTTTGTCTTTTGAAGCCTCTCTATACCGTGCACTTGCTCATGAACATGTTACTTAAAGTACTGAACGCAGTGCAGAGCAGTTTGCCTGTCTCATGGCACAACCTTGCATTTCTCCCCTAAGAAGGCAGAAGGCACCTGTGAACAGGCAGTGCCATTGGATGAGGTCACATGGTGCATCTTCGCTCCACTGCATCCACTTCCTTGTTGAATCAGCTGGATAACACACCCTAACAGGCAGTCTTTCCATTAATCCAAACTGATATCAAACTTATATGCAAGATGCTACTGAATTACTGACAGTCAGAAAACCAAATACATATTTCAGATGTTTCAGTGCTCAACCTACAGAGCTAAGAAATCACCAGAGTTTAGGCTACCATGCCCTGAGATTTGCAAGAAGGGATAAAAACTGATACTACATAGCTTCTCTGATAAAAGGAACAAGGCCACACAGCATGACTCGGGAATGTTAGCATGCAATGGAATCCCCAGATATTTAACAAAACCCATGTTCAGAGCCCCTCCATGGAGGCTCTGACTCAGCAGGACCTGGGTGGGTAGGAAAAGTCACATTTGTACAACATGGCCAGTGGGATGGCGGATGACTGTCTGGACCTCAGGATGACAGCCCTTTAGTGGAAGGACATGCGCACCAGCAGCTATGGCATTGGAAGGAGCCCAGGCACAGGAGAGGGACAACTAAGAGAGAGGGCAGGGAGGGCAGCCTTGGCTGTGCAAAGCCTGGGAAGCAGAACACTGCTCCATCCAGCAGGCCTATACTCAGCACACAGCCTCTCTGAACAGTAGGCAAGAGAGGATGGGAGGACAATGAAGAACCCTGTGGCCACCACCTACAATTACGTGGGAGGCCCAAACTCTGGAGGAGGTAAGTGGAGGCACTAAGTGTCCTGGAGGCTATCTGCCTTGGAAAGAAGGTAAGCACATAAAGGTAAATCTTCAGACGAGCTTCAGATTCTGGGCTGGCTGGGAAAGCTCCTGTGACATCATATGGGACTATCAGTTTCCATTTCTTATTTGTTAAAATATACTGTGGTAGAACAGGTAGAACGTGACTTTCCCTGGCATTCTTCCTTTATCCCACAAACCCTGGCACCAGGGAATCCACACTCAAGCAAGCACCATGCTTCTTAAGATGTTCAGCTTCATATTGGTGACAGTGTTAAAACTTACTGTTGTTACACATTCACACACACACATACGCACACACACCATATGCGTTATGATCACACAGAACCTCATGCAGACTAAAAGAGACATAATGAAATCAGGAACAGTAGTGAGATTATCCACAGCTTGAATTCCTTGTCTGCGGTTAACTCTTGTAATTCTCTTCTCTATTATTATTCAACCGTGATTTTGAATAGGAAAAAGTACTTCTACACTCCTCATCATGCAGAAGCATTCATATTGCATGCTGAAGATTCCCTTATTGTGTTGATTTCATAATCCCTGTTCTACTTCAAATGCAGTTTTAGTTGAAGTTAGCATAGCAAAGCACCAGAATTTTTAAACATCCCAGTTGGCCATAGGCAACCCTCTACACTTCTTGGAGGCTGAAGAGGGAAGAGCCACCTGCAGAGTTCGAGCTGTGTGAGGTTGCCACCCTGTGGCCAGGTAGGAGCACTGCCACCACCTCCTTGTAGGGTCAACCTGACTCAACAGGGTTTTTCAATGTTTTTGTGTGTGTGTTTGTTTCCCCTCCTATAAAATTACTTTTATTTGACAGGCAGTTATTGAGAGAAAGGGAACAGAGACACCTTCCACCTGCAGCTTTATTCCCTAGATTATTACAAAGGTCACTCTGAGCTCTACCAAAGTTAGGAGCCAGGAGATCCTTCTGGATTCTAGGCCATTCTCTGCTGTTTCCTCAAGATGCATTAGCACGAACCTGGATTAGAAGTGAAGAGGCAGGACCCAAACCCAGGCCCAATTGAAATTTTGGAACTAGGTGGAAGCTCAGCCTACTAAGCCACACTTTCAGCCCTCACCGGCTTTGTTTTATGCCACCACCCAACAGCTAAGAGAAGTACTTGGAATATCGTTGGCACAAGGATGATTTTCACTTCATTTTTTTTAAAGATTTATTTTTATTATCTTTTTATTGGAAAGGCAGATATATACAGAGAGGAGAGACAGAGAGGAAGATCTTCCATCCAATGATTCACTCCCTAAGTGAGTGCGACAGGCGATGCTATGCTGATCCGAAGCCAGGAGACTCTTCCGGGTCTCCCACGCAGGTGCAGGGTCCCAAAGTTTTGGGCCGTCCTCGACTGCTTTCCCGGGGCCACAGGCAGGGAGCTGGAATGGAAGCAGGGCTGCCGGGATAGAACCAGCACCCATAAGGGATCCCGGGCGTGCAAGGCGAGGACTTTAACCATTTGCGCCACCTCGTCGGGCCCGAATTTCACTTCTTTACATATTTCTTCTCCCTTGTTTCTCAGGTTTATTTACTTTATCTTAAATTCATTTACACAGGGCCCAGCAGCGTGGCCTAGTGGCTAAAGTCTTGGCCTTGAATGCCCGGGATCCCATATGGTCCTGGTGGCTCCACTTCCCATCAAGCTCCCTGCTTGTGGCCTGGGAAAGCAGTTGAGGATGGCCCAATGCCTTGCGACCCTGCAACCATGCTGGAGACCTGGAGGAAGTTCCTGGCTCCTGGCTTCATATCGGCACAGTACTGGCCATAGCGGTCAGTGAATCATCACTGGGGAGTGAATCATCGGATGGAAGATTTTCCCCTCTGTATCTCCTACTTTCTGTATTTCAGACTTTGAAATAAATAGACAAATAAATCTTTTAAAAAAAATTCATTTACACAGAGAGCTCTTCCTTCTGTTAGTTCACTTTCCAGCTGGACAAAACAAGCATATCTGCATTTGTTTCTAATTGGACAAAACAACCCAAACTGCAAAACATCCAGAAGGGCCACAGGGGCCAAGCCCTTTGGGCCATCCTCCATTGCTTTTCCTAGGTCTTTAGCAGAGAACTAGATTGCAAGTGCAGCATCCAAGATACAACCCAGCACCATACAGGAACACAGAGGGCCACAAACCAGATGGTCTTAATACGACAGAATACAGCCCCATCTCCAGGACAACTCTGAATTACACCTACTTACAGTCAGCTATACTAATTGCTCTGCATTTTAGGAAAACCTCTTAGGGAGCACAGGGATGATACAGAGACCCACTGTGCCATCTATGGACTCTGACACATAGGGCAAGCATAACTGTAGAGTCCAAGAAGAAACATAACACAACAGGCTGGTTCTGCACTAAGGAGCAGGACTTCACAGCAAACCAAAATAGGCATCTCCTCATGGCCTGACACTTGTGCTTTCCCATCTCTGTACTTGGCTCAACTTCTGCTCCCTAGGAGACCCTGTCACTCGCTCCAAATCTGACTTTTCTACCATGTCATTCAGGATGTAGGCGGCCATTCCCACAACCACAGGCCACTGATGTGCAAGGGCACCCCACAGCCACATAAACACTCTCAAGGCCATCCACACAATGACAGGTACCTGTTGAGTGAAGTCATCTGTACATCCACAGACCCACGCGAAGCAAGGCTGTCCCAGCACCAACCCTGACTGGCAGGACCGCCACTCACCCACATGATCCTTACACATGAGGCCATCCCTGCACTGACGGCATCCAGGAGCGTGAGGCTGTCCATGTACCCACAGATCATGAGAGATGATCCCTGAGCCCACAGGCCCTGGACATGCTAAGATGTCCTTTTACACACAGGTCTTTGATGCGTAAGAACACATTTGCACCCAAAGGTCCCTGTCACAGGAGGGCATCCCTGCGCCCACAGCCACTCAAACACAAGGCCTACCTTGTGCCCAAAGGACACCATCAAGCAAAGCCATCCTGCTGCACCTACAAACCCCTGTTATGAAGATCAGCCCTGAATCACAGGCTCCCATTACATAAGGCCGTCCTTGCAGCCATAGGTTCTTGCACACACAGGTCTCTTTCAAACAAGGCCATCCCTAAACCCACATCCAAAGTAGCACAAGGCCATCCCTGCACCCAAAGGCTGCTGTTGCGTGAGGTCTTTCCTGTATCCACAGACACTGTCACACCAGGTTGTCTTGTGCCCTAAGCCCCAGCTGCTCAAGGACATCCTACACCCACAGATCTTTCTCTTGTGAGTCCCTCTCGACACACAAAGGCTCCTGTAGCCCAAATCATGCCTACACCCAAAAGGACACCCTGATGTGAGGCCATGCCTTCCTTCAAGGTGCCTGTCACACAACACCATCCCTGAAATACAGTCTTTCATCTTGCAAACATAGCAGCCCGTTCCTGTGAGGTCATTCTGCATCATAAACCCAAGATGCATGGGGCTGTCCTATATGCACAGATCTCTTTTGCATTAATCCATTTCTGCACATCAAACCCCCTGTTGCACAGGGCTATTCCTGCACACAAGAACCTCTGTCACCTAAGACCATTCCTGCAACCACAGATCCTTGTCTTCCAAGCAGTCCCTACAAACACAGGGGCTGGTCCTGTTGCATGTGGCCAACCTACATTCAGGTCTGTCACACAAGCCACCCCTCACTCAAATGCCAATGTCACATGATGTCATCCTGTGCAAACAAGTCTCTGCCACATAAAGCCATCCCTGCAAAAGGCCAATGACCAGTGAGGCCATCCAGCATCCAGAGGTCCCTGTCACATGAAGCTATGCCTGCATCCAAGGACCCCTGTTGAGCAAGGCCTTCCTGTACCCAAGACTTCTGCCATGGAATGCTAAGATAGAACCACAGGTCCCTGAGGTAAGGCAATTCCAGCACCCAAAGACCAATGTTGCATGAAACCAGCCTTGCACCTAAAGCTTCACTCAAAAGCCAATCTCAAATGAGGCCATTCTGGCACCCATTGGCTTCTTCACACAAGGCCACCAGAACCCATTGACCTGAGTAATGAGGTTATCTCAGCCCACATAGGCAGCTGTCCTATGAGGACTTTGCTGCACAAGCAGAGTCTTGTCACACGAGGCCATCTGTGTACCAATAGGCTCCTGTTACATAAGGACATCTCTGCAACCAGAGGAAAATGCTTCACAAAGCCATCCTGTACCCACAGCTCGCTGTCATTCATGGCCATCCTTCCCTGAATCCAAAGGCTACAGCTGCTAGAGGATATCTGGCACCCACAAATTCCTCATGGACAATGCCATCTCTGCATACAAAGGCCAAGGTTGTATAAGGCTATACTTCCATGCAAACAGCCATGTTGTACAGGGCCATGCCTGTACTCAAGGCACTTGTCACATGAGACTGTCCCTAAACCCACAGGCCCTTGTCTTCCAAGGACTCCCAGAAAACACAGGGGCTAGTCCAACGAAGCCATCCTGTGTCATAGGTCCAAGTCACATGAGCCCAATCTGCACAGGCATGTCCCTATCCCATGAGTCCATCCTTGCACCCAATGACCACAGTCATTTAATAACATCCTGTACACACAGATCCCTATCCCATGAGCCTTCTCTGTACACACAGGCCCTCTTACATGAGGCCAGCCCTGCACCCACAGGCTCCTGCTCTATGAGGTCATTAATGCAAACAAAGGCCAACATTGCCTCAGGCCATACCTATGCACACAGGCTCCTGTTGCATGAGGACATCTCTGTAGCCAAGGCCAGTGTTGGCTGAAGCCTTCCTGCACACACAGGCAATGCGGCATGACGTCATCTCTGCACTGAATTGTGCCTGTCAAATGGGGCTTCCAGCATACGCAAGTCCCCATTGTTTGAATCTATCCACACCCCTGTTTGGTGAAAACTTCCCTGTATCCAAGGGCCAATGACACATGGAAAACTCCCTGCATACAAATGACAATGTCACATGAGGTCATGTCTGTATTCAAAGGCCAATACTGAGGCCATTCCTGCACTCAGAGGCTACTTTTCACCAGGTCATGCTGTGCTGAGGGACCCTGATGTATGAAAACATCTCTGCACCCAAAGGACCCTGTTCTTCAAGGTCATCCTGCACACAGAACCATCTAACATGAGGCCATCCCTGTATCCAAGGCCACATTTACATGGGGACATGCCTGAGTCCAAGAGCCCTGACACGTGGGGAACTTTCTTGAACCCACAAAACCTTGTCTTCCAGGCAGACCTGGCAAACACAAGGATGGCTCCAGCAAGGACATGCTGAATCACAGGCCCAAGTTGTACAAGGACACACTGCAAACACACGCCTCTGTTGCATGAAGCCATCCTTGCACCAACAACCAATGAGGTGTGAGGTTCACACAATACAAGTGTATCACAGGCCCCCAGGGTCACATAGCTCTCTGCACCTCACAGTTCCTCCAAACCACACAGCGCCCAATCTCACAAAGCCTCAAATACCACACAGTCCCCAGCAAGATATCCCCACAACATCACACAGCCCCAGCATCACACAACTCAACCAGAACTACACACCACCACAGGACAACTGTCAGCACCACAAAACTCCACCAGCACAAGACTCCTCAGCAACACACAGGAAAACAGAGCTGAACAACACATCACAGCCCCCAACATCACACAGACCCAGCATCACACAGCACTTAGCTGCACAAAGCCCACCCCCCTGCCACAAAGACAACCAGCAATACACGGACCACAACTGCCACACAGCCATCAGCACTATGCTGTCCCCAGCAGCACACAGCTCCCAGGACCACTCAGCTGCATGGCAGAACACTGCCCAATGGACAGTGCAGTCAGCAGTACCACACAGCTCCCAGCACCAAGCAGTCACCCCCCAAAAACACACAAACCCCAGCACCTGACAGATCCCAGCATCATGGGAGTACACCAGCACAAAATGCCTCAGCCCCACACAGCTGCATAGCACCACAGAACATCTGCACCACACACCTCCAGGACCACAAGCACTCAGCACCACACAGCACCCAGAAGCATGTGATTCCCAGACCACACAGTATGCAACACCACACAGAACCCAGGAACACGCAGCTCCCTGCATCACAAAGTCGCCAAACAACACCCAACCATCAGCACCACAGAGCCTGCTGGACCACACAGCTCCTAGTGCCACAAGCCCCAGTGCAACGAACAGTCCCCAGGTCCACACATGCTCAGCACCACCATGACTCCAGGACCATGATGCCAGCAGCACAACACAGTCTCCAGTACCACATAGCTTCTAGGATGTCACAGCACCCAGCAAATCCAAAACATCCTAGCAGCAAACCTTACCAAGAAACACATCACAAAATGTTATCACATGGCCCCAGCACCTCACAGATCTTAGCAGAACAGCCCCAAGTGCAACACAGGCCACAGGTGCAATGCAGCCTCCAGTCACACATGGCTTCCCAGCAACATACAGTGCCCAAGCACCACACAGCTCCCAGTGACATACATCTTCCAGTCACACATGATCGCCCCCAGGAACACAGATCCCCAGACCACACAGCCCTCCAGCACCACAGCTGCAGGGACTGCACAGCATCCAAAACAACACAGCCCAAGCATAACATCCCCCAGTGCCACACGGGCACAAGGCAAAAGCCATACACTATACACCCAAAACCATACATCCTGAGGACACACAGCCACTCAGCAGCACACAACCTCCAGGTGCTGTACATCTCCCAGAACCATGCAGCCTCCAGCAGCATCTACACCTGACCCTCCATGAATGCAACACAGTATCCAAGCACTATAAAGCCCCAAGAGTACAGAGTCCCATATGCAGCAGCACAAAGACCCAAGAAAGACTCAGCTCCCTATCATCCCCATCACACCACCACAGCACACTAACCCCAACACCACACCATCACCCAGCACCACATGAGACCCACACCACAAAGCTCACTGTCACTACACAGCCCCAACCACCACACAGTCTCCCAGCAGCAAACAGTTTACTCCAGGACTACACAGACCATCAATGTCACACAACCCGCAAGTTCCACAAGGCTCCAGTATATCCCCCAACATATAGCCCCCAGCACCACTCAGCTCCTTAGCACCACATGCCACAAGGATAACAAAGGACACAGTACCACATAGCTCTCAGCACCACACACCTCACAAAACTACTATACATTTTCCCTAACCACACAGTCCCAGGCATCACAACACCATCACACACTACACAACTACTGAACACTACACAGCCTCGGGCCTGCAAAGTTCAAAAGAAACACACAGACCACAATACCACACAACTCCCCAGCACCAAAATGCCCCAGGAGCACACTGCTCACAGGACCACACAGCTCCCAACACTCACAGTACTGAATTACACAGTCCCCAGAACCACCAGGCCCTGGGTACACAAATATCTCAGCACTGCTAGGCATGTGAACAAGAGACAGCCTCTAGCACCACACAGACCCTAAACACAACACAGTCCCCAATACCTCACACACAACCAACCGAAGCACCACTCAGGAAACCTCCCATAGCACCATGTAGTCTCAGCACCACAGCGCCGGTAAGCATAACACAGTTCCCATCAACACACAGCCATCTACACTATGAAGAACTAAACACATAGTTCCCAGAAACATGCCCTCCCCAAAACAAAAAGCCCCACTGCACCACACCCCAAGATGTTGAAAAGGACTCAGCACCACACATCCTGCAGCACAACACAGCTCCCACTGCCGTACCACATATCCCATACCAGCACACAACCACCAATGAGCCACACAGTGCCCAAACACCACCATCACCCAGTAACACAAAACACCTAAGACCACTACTGCTAAGGCCACACCCCCCCACCACTACAAAGCCCCACTGCACCATGCAACCTCCAGAACCACAACACTCCCCAACACACAGTCCCAAGGGCCACTCTGATCTATAGCACCAGTGTCCCCGGCACCACACAGGGAGACACAGCCTCCAGCACCGTGCACGCTCCCAACAGCACACAGGCCCAGAACCACTATTGCCCAGCAATAGAATGACCTCAGGACCACACAATCCTCAGCACCACATGGCACCACAACCACACACAGCTGCCAGCAACACACAACCACCTCTACCAAAATGTTCCAAGAACATAGAGCCTCGAGTATCACAGAGCACCAAAACACACTGCCAGCACCACACATCGTCCCAGCATCACATGATTCCCAGGTGTTGCAGAGCCCACGGCTCCACAAGCCCCAGCAATATGTAGTGCCTCAAAGCCACAAAGGAATCAATGACCGTATAGACTTCCAGCACCACACATTCACAAGCACCACCCAGTCCCTCAGCAGCATGCAATGTCCAGCACCACTCAATTCCCAGCACTACACAGTGGCCTGATCACACAGCCTCCAAGTAACACACAGCATGCAGTACCACAACCACCTCCATCACACAACTCCAGAACACTCCACAGCAATGAGTTCTTCCAACTTTCATAAAACCACACAACCCACAATGACAGGGAGCCACCAGCCATACAGCCGTTAGGATCACACAACTTCCAGCCACCGCACAGGCCACTTGTACCACACAGTGCCCAGCACCACAGTGTCCCCAGCACTACAAGACCTCCCAGCAACGCAGGGTTATCAAACAACAAATAGACCCTAGCACTTCACAGTCCCCAACATCACTGAACCCAAGATCACACAGCTTCCTGCACCACACAGACCCCCCACAAGAGCCCCCAGAACTACAAGATCCCAGCACCACACAGCCCCCAATACTACGCAGAATCCATCCTCACCTCAGCCATTGCAGAGCTCACTTCCTGAAATGGGTTCCCAGCTGACCCCACTTCAGACAGCTTTCTTCTCTGCAACATAAAGAACCCCTACTTTCCTGCTGACAAAGTGTCCCCTCACATCTTTCCTTCCCTGAGGGAGACCTACAGTTACCACACCACACCACTTTCTCATGCAGACCTGTGCTTTCTTACCACCCCCAGGGTGTTTTGGACCTACTTTCCCAACAACCCAACTCAGAATCAGCTTCTGGACTGCACCGAAAGAAATCGTGGAGCTCACAATAATCATCTTCAGCCTACTTGGAAACCTACCCATGTTTCTCCATCATCAACCCTGGCACACAATGCACTTCCCCAATGACCCTGGCCCTGAACATAAGCCCAACCACCCTTGCCTCCCTCTCCCAGGAACACCTGGACTACACAACAGTCACCACTGACCCACTCCTTCATCCCATGCAGAGCAGCGCTCCACCAGCACCAAGGACAAAACCTGTGCTTCTCCACCACAGCCCACTGTCCCCTGTTGCAGACCGCATTTCCAGAACAACAGACTTGAATTTACTGACCCCACATCCAAGGAACATGTGGCCCCTGCCACAGGCACCCACAGCCTGACAGCTCCCTCCCCCACATCCTGCTTTGCCTTCACTACCCTTGCCAAGACCATAGACCAGCCCCTCATCAAGGCTTTCTCAGAAGTCTCTGCCATGCATACCACAGGACCTGGAGTTCATCACCCAACACTGCCAACACCACTTCAGGAATCTGACCCACTCTTCTTGGTCATTTGCTGTCACCACAGAGGAAGACCTTCAGCTTGCAACGATCCACTGTTGCCACCACTAACTCATTGGACACACACGCAGAGCCATACTTTCCCAACCCACCCTCACCCACACAGGCTGCACTATCCCACAGTCACTCACACAAGCTGAATAAATCAGTTCCATTTCATGGTAAATTAAAAACAATTCCTAAATGCTTGTCACTACCTTGTCTGGACCATGCTGCATCCAACACATTGTTGCCTTTTTCAGTTGCTCTTCATGTTTCTTGCTATTTGTCCTCATGGTGACTATTCTGTTTTTGAAGCAGCTGGCGTCTTCAGGTTCCAACTCCTTGAAAATGAAGAAAAACACATCTCAGGGAAAGAGTTATCATCCTGACTTGATGTTTGCCATTTGCACCATTCTGAGGCAACTGTCTCAGTCAAGTCCATCCACACTTACCCCAGTGTTAACTCTAAGTCAGCACCCAGTCCAATTCTCTATGTAAGGATTGCTTGCATATTATCATGTTAGACACCACCTAAGCCTAAACACATTTCTACATATCATAGATACCAGAAATAAAAGAAATGCAAATTGTGTTTCTTTAAGATCATTGCAGCTATCTTTGGCACAAGAGTTAGGAAGGCAGTTGAGACAACAGTTTCCCATGTTGGAATGACTGGGTTTCAGTCCTGGCTCTGCCTCTGATTCCAGCTTCCTGCTTATGCACACCCTGGGAGGCAGCAAGGGATGGCTCAAGGGACAAGGTACCTGCCTTGACCATGGGAGACTCAGATGCAATTCCTGCCCCATGGCCCTGATCTGATCCAGCCCTGGCTGTTGCTAGCATGTGGGAGTAACCTAGGATGAAAGATCTCTGTCTCTGTTTCCTTGCCTCTGTCTCTCAATGAAACAAAATGAAAATCCTGAGTACAACATACTCATAGCAAGGTGTCATTCTAATAAATTTTATCAGTATCATCTCTGTGAAGGCAAAGGGAAATGTATACATGGATATTTATAACTAGTGCTCCTAAAATGGAGACATGAGTCTCTAAAGTTCATACTCTGAACAATGAAATATGAAGTATCTAATCCTTAAGTATAAATCTCATTTTCCAATGTGTTCATTCTTGGTGGACTACCATGTCAAAAGCCTAGATGTGTTAGTGAATGAACACAGACACACACACACATACACAGAGAGAATCTCAAAAATTTGTGGAAATACGTACTGAGAAAAAAAAACACATGAATTTCAATTTGTTGCATTGAAACAAACTTATAAATCTATTTTCTTTAGTTTTTGAAAATATTTACCTTTGTATGCATCTCTATGCGTAAACACACGCACATACACACAGTTCCTAGTGTTTAATTTGGTACACATACATACACACCCCTGGATTCTTGATCTTTCTGGCCAAATTTGTATCATAGCTTCATTCATAATTATCCTTTCCTGAGGAGAGAATTGAAGGTCTTAGGGACTCCAGAGTTGTCTATCTAAAAAGTATAAAAACATTAAAATAATACATAAAAGTATGAATTTAATCCCATGTGCAGGTGCTAATCACCTGGACATTTCCTGTTCCAAGGTGGCTTTGTCCTTCTGTGCTGGACTGTGAGTGCTGCACATGGGTGAGCATGTGCAATGACAAGGCGTCATCCATTAAAGGACATACTTTTCTAGATGCATGCATCAGTCTTTATAGTGCACAATAAAAGTAGAATTAAAACAGAGACTAAGATGGATTTGTCTCCCAAAACAATGATGTAAGTGTTGATTGTACGGTGACGAGTGAACTAGGGGAGAGCTGCACATGAGTTTTCTGTCAAGGATGGTGCCATGCAGTGGAGAAGGAGTTGATAATATCTGCACTGCACACAGATGCCTTAATTTCCCTCCTAGTCTTTATTTTCAAACACAGTTCATCACTGCTTGTTTAATTCTTCTATAAAGATTCATTTATTTTTCTTGTACAAGCAGGTTTATGGAGAGAAGGAAAGACATAGAAAGAATCTTCCAGCTTCTTCTTCACTCCCCAGATGGCCACAACCATTTCAGCTGAGGTGATCTTAAGCAGAAGACAGGAGCCAAGAGCTGCTCCCAGTCCTCCTACATGAGCACGGGGTCCCGAGGTGTGGTACTGGAACCAGCCCTAAAGCAGTGGGAAGGCCTAAGCCCCATGGACTGCAGCTCAGCTAGCAAGGCAGTTACCCCACAGGTGCGCAGTAAGCAGGCAGACAGTAAGCAGGCAGGGTTCGGGCTTCAGCTCTGTGAGTTGGCACACGGGCACTCGTAATGAATCCCGGGACAGCGTTACAGCTCAGTGGGCACTGGTGCGTTGTTGGGCCATTCAGAATCACAGCTCTGCAGGTGTCTCATCATCACAGGGTTGGCATTGCAACTGTACAGCCAGAGATGCCCAGTGGCTGTCATGGCATGGAGCAGTGGCAAGCATCTGCTGCTGTGGTCACTGCCGCTGCCTCTGCCTCCCTGCTGCTTCTGCCCCTGCAGTCATGGACATGGTCACTTTTGCTGCCGCTGCTGCCAATGCCGCTACCCCTTCCACCACTGTTCTGGGATTCCAGGAGGAATCACTAGGAGTAGGATATTGACAGGAATGTTTATTCAAACATGCCCGCATCTCCAGGGAGGATAAAGACCTATAACACCCTAATTTTAGAGTTTTTACACAGAAATCAGCCAATCAGAGGGTTAGTATTTGGTATTCTCTATTTGCATGGGAGCTTATCTTTAGGACACAATTGGTTAATTCAAAGGTAGGTGGGGACTTTCTATCAGGGAGAGGGGGCAAGTGTCATTTAGGCTGGATGTTGCCATCAGGGTGTCTGAGCAAACTGTCAAGTTGTCAGGCCTGGGTTCACACAATTTCTTAGCACAGCAATCAAAGCAGAAGTCGAAATAGAACAGTTAGCAATGAGCAGTGGGCAAATGGTTAAGATTTTAGTTTCCTCAGAGGCTTTGGCCCTCCTCTGCAGCCTTCCCAGGACACAGGCAGGTAGCTGGAAGGAAAGTGCAGCAGCCAGAATACAACCTGGCATGCAGATGTGACGGGATCTCAGCACATGCAAGGTGAGGACTTTAGCCACTAAGCTACTGCACCAGGCCCATGGCGCCATCTTCTTTACTGCCCTGCTCCCCTCCCACAGAACCTCCCATGATGCCCACACTTCCCTGCTTCTCTGCCCTCTGCATAGACAGCTGACTTGCTTCTTCTGCCCTAATCTGCATAGATCCACAAGACCTGGTGATCATTCTCACTTGCAGAAGGGGCTCCTGAGTCAGGTAAGAAACCTGAGGCCATGCACCTGCTCACGCTGCTCTCTTGCTGGCTTCCTCTCTGAATCTCTGCCCACTGTGTCCTAGCTCTCAGTCAGCTTTTAGGCCCACTTTCTGAGCTACTGCCTTTCTCCACAACCATCAGTTCAAGCACACGTTCATGTCCACAGCTTGAATTTTCTGTGCATTTCCCTGGTTTCTGGACAAGCTGGCAGCCCCATGAGTTAGCACACATCCAGAAGGAAGGGTGCTGGCCCAGAGGCAGGCTACACTCCAGGTCTCCTCCTCTCCAGTGCTTGCCCTTGGGAATCCTCCAGTGAATGTATTTCTTTCCTTAACTTCCTCTGTGTTTTGTCCCAGGACAGTAAAGGAGGTAAGTCACTTAGAAATCCTGAAACATCTTTGCATATTTCTGGTAGATCCAGTCTCCTCATTTTGAGTTACTCAGCTCTGTACTGAGGACTTGTGTGGCCATGAGCCTTGATCACTCAACTACTCCATTCTCACCTGTCCAGGTATGGAGGGATGTAACCAGCTCACACACTGTGCACAAGATAAGGAGAATTCCTGGTGTTTGAAATCAAGAACAAAGCTTAAATTCTGGCAGCTCCTTCTCTTTACATTGAAAATGGTTGACAATAAGCCAAAATTTTTTTCTGAATCTCAAAATTTAACTTGAAAGAGAGTTCCCCTAACAAGTTATGAAATCTGTTCCCTGTGTAGATTTCCTCAATGGCAATACAGGTCTTCTTAGAGTATGTTAAAGTACAGGTAACCTAATTCCAAGTTAAAACAAAAAGTTATATTTAAAGGCAACATTCACAGAGATAACAAGAAACAGAGAAAGATCCTCTATCTACTGGTTCACTCCTCAACTGGCCACAATGGCCAGAGCTGAGCTGATCTGAAGCTAGGGGTTTCTTCCGGATCTCTCATGTGAGTGCAGGGTGCCAAGGAGTTGGGATATCCTGTACTGCTTTCTTAGGGCACAGCAAGGAGCTAGGTGGGAAGTGGAGTAGCCAGAACATGAACTGGTGCCCATATGGGTCTGAACGCATGCAAGGGAAGAATTTATCTGCACAGCCATTGCACAAGACCTAAGAACAATACTGCTAAAGCAAATTAATTAATTACTTTTTCATATTTACGTTGGCAGCTCTAAATTTATTGTTTCTCTTTTTCTTTCTTTCCTTCCTTCCTTCCTTCCTTCCTTCCTTCCTTCCTTTCCTCTTTTCTTCCTTTCTTCTGTTCTTCCATTCTTCCTTTCTTTCTTTTTATTTTCTTTTTCTTAAGTGTAACTGACAGAAAAGATTTTATTGAAGATGGGGGCTGGGAGAGAGTGAAAGAGAAAACTTCTCTCTGCTGGCTCACGCCCCAAATGCCCATGATAGAACTACACTAACCCAAAGCCAAAAGCCAGAAACTCTCCCCGGGTCTCCTACATGGGTGGCAGGGGCCACAGTACTTAAGGACCATCATCTGCTGCCTCCCAGGCACATAGAAGAAATGCTGGGCGTCAAGCATCTAGGAGCTGGAATGCTGGCACTGTGACACGGAAGGCAGGTGTCCCTCGCAGGGCTCAGGCCACTGCTCCACAACACAGGTTGAAACAGCCAGTTCTTACGCAAGCCGGACAAAAAGCAGTTTCTTGGTGGACAACAGAATCCTTCTGACAACTGAAGGCCAAACAGAACAGGGAAGACCCCATAAGACACAGAGGATACAGACTTGAAGTATAGAGGTGGGCTGTGGCTCAGCAGCTAGGTCCCAGCGTGGGACACCTGCTTCTGTGATTGGGGGGAGGGTCTCGTTCTAGTCTCTGCTCTGACTTTTGCTAATGTGCACCTTGGGAGACAGCGGGCAATAGCTCACACACTTAGGTCCCTGCCACCATTTAGGGGACCTGGATAGAGCTCTGGTATTCTGACTTCAGCTTGGCCCAGCCCTGGTTCCTGAAGGCATCTGAGGAGTGAGCCAGCCTTTCAAATACAAAGAAAAGAAATTTTAAAAATAGAACAACACGACACTGGAGTAAGGGCTCTCTTGACTCCTCAGCGCCATGTGTTGCTATTCTGTCAGAGCCACGGTGGCCCGTAGCAGCAGGGAGCGCTGGCTGCTAATATGATCCATAAATTTTGGCAAACAAGATCCCCAGCTGCATTGTGCTACCAGTGAGGAAAGCACCTGCTTTCACTGGATTAGGATCTGGAAACCCGAATTCCAAATTTAGGACATGTGGTTGAGTGAAACTCAGCACATCTCTGATGCATTAAAATGCAGTCGTTCTCAGTCATTCTCTATCATACCCTGAGAAATGTGCAGTTATGTCATTCAGCTGCATGTGCTAGACAATGTGCAACTGACAAATCAAATCCCGCTGGGCAGACTCCATTTCTTCTTGGGGAAGAGCCTGCACGTAAGGAAAACTGAAGCTATGGTGAGGCTGGGGAAGCCAGGAATGCTGGCTGATGTCCTCTGTCCACATCATTTTCTGAAGAAAGGACCCACTGAGCCAAGTGGATGTCTAGGTAGGGGTCTGGCCCATAGCAGCTCAGGGGCTGCGGCAGCAGATGAAAGCAACAGCAAGGTCAGAGAAGGAGTGGGTTGCAACAGGCCACCCTAAGCATCATCCTTTTGTCTGTGTGAGACTGGATGCTATCAGGTGGCTAAACTCCTGATGGGATCAGACGGTGCTTTCACAGGGAGCAGGTGTGAGAGCAGCAGGATGGAGGCAGGTGGTCCGTAAGCAGCAACTGCAATAAACAGGGCAGGAGGTAGAGGGGAGGAATGTAGGTAAGGCGTGGGGAAAATGCAGGTTCATTGGAGACCCATGGGAAAGAGTAGGGTGGGTGAGAGTAGGTAGGAGACCCATAGCTGACAGTGGGTGAGGTGTGTGGGAGGTCTGTGGGGACAGTAGGGAGGGCGAAGGTAGGCAGACTTGAGTCTCAGATAACTGAACATGAGTTCCCAGACAAAAAGCCTCTGGGGCAGTGTTCAGCTCTTAGGATCATAAATGGGCCACCTGCATCCCATATGGGAGTGCCTGTTCCAGTCCTGGCTCCTGAGACTCTAATCTAGCTCCTTGGGAATGGCTGTTCTGAGAGGCAGCAGGACATGGCCTCAATCTAGGGCTCCTGAAACCCACGTGGGAGACCTGGATGGAATTCCTGGCCCCTGGCTCTAGCCTGGCTCAGTTGTGGCCATTTCACGACTCAATCAGTAGATAGAACAGTTCTGTCACCCTGTATTTTAAATAAATAAATAAATAAATAAATGAATAAATAAATAATTCTTTAAAAAAAAATCCCTGTGGAACAAAGCTCCAATAGTTCCAGGTGGAGCCCATGTGCCTAGAAGACACAAAGGACAGAAGCTCCTGCTTCCAGATCTCACCCCTCATGCCCCTGTATCTCTATCCTCAACAACATCCTGCATCAGGCCCAGTGCAATGACTCAATAACTAAATCCTTACCTTGTAAACACAGGTGTCCCAAATGGTTGTTGGGTCATGTTCAGGCTTCTTCACTTCCCATTCAGCTCCCTGATTGTGGCCTGGGAAAGCAGTAGAGGATTGCCCAAAGCCTTGGGACCTTGTACCAATATGGGAGAACTGAAAGGAGCTCCTGGCTTTGCATCAGCCCAGCTCTGGTCATTGCAGCCATTTCGTGAGTGAACCAGCAGATGGAAGATCTTTCTCTGACTCTTTTTTCTCATTGTAAATCTGACCTGCCTTTCCAATAAATCTTAAAAAATAAAAACCCAATACTCCTTATGACAAACCAGTAGCCATGTGTTTCTCTGAGTTCTGTGATCCATTATAGCAAAAAACCTGGACTTGAAATGGGATTATGAGAAGCCTTGATTTGTCCCCAAGTTGAACACAGGCACTTGTGACTGTGATGTCTGTGCTGTGGGTCATTTCAGGTCAGATTCAAGTGAAGTCATAAAATATGCAGTAGTTTTCAGTGTTTGCAGCTGCTTGTGTGAGGGGGAAGCCATACCTCTGAGGTCAGAGAAACCATTTGCCTTCATTCTGAGCTCAGAGTGGGGCACAACCAGGCAGCTCATGGCCTGATTGGAAGGGGTCAGCCTTCTGGACAGTTCTACAGAGATCCTCACAGACAGAAGGGAAATTCTAAGATTTACAGTGCATAGGTGAAGATCAACAGGTGTCTCATCTCAGGTGGCTTGCCCAGTGAAACATGAAAAGTCAGGTTTTTCTCTTGAGAGCTTGCTGCTCATCATGTTAGCAAACACCAGAGGGGAGAGGCTAGCTTCTGCTTATTTAGATTTTTTTTCCCATCTATGGCTGACGTGAGACCGTTCTTGGTCTTGCTCTCAGCATTCAGAATGCATGTGGGAGCAGGTCTAGGGGGCGTAGAGGTGTGGGTATTAGCATCATGCTTGTCGCTACAGAAGACACCCGCCAAGCTTCCATGTGCTCACCTCTATCCTCTGTGCATTCTACTCATGGTACAGGACTGGAGTCAATGCGCACCAGGAGCTCGTGCTATTCTGTGTTTTGGGAGAGCAGGTGTCAGCCTCTCCCAGCCTGCCACCAGCTGTTGCAATGCTTTCCTTCTCACTTTCAAAGACCCACCATGACTGCCCTTCTCTTCACTCTTCAGGGTTCTCCCCTGCGCCTACCTCTTCACTCCTAGCAGATAACCTGGATCCCTAAGTAAGGACCAGGGATCGAGCCTGCCCTGGAACAACTCTGATCTGATCCTATCAAAGAAACAGTTCAGTCTCTTTCCTCATCTATCTCTTCCCTCATCTATCCCAACCCCCTAACCTTAATACCATTCCTATCCACTTGGTGCCTAGGTGTCCACTCTGTCATCCACACTGTGGCCTCTTCCCACCTTGCTGCTGGTCAACTTGCCAGGTCTCACGCACACTCCTTCATGGCCTGGATTTGAAGCCTCCTGTTATCTCAATCATGCTTCCCATTTTCTGGCTCTGCACACCCAAGACCCACAGCCCCACTGCCCAAGCAGCGACTGCCAGCCCCTGATCCTAGCACCCTGCCATTGTTTTTGCTCATTGTGTCCTCATATTTCTTTTGTTCCTGTTCACACCTGTGACTGCCTTGCTCCAGTTTCTGATGGTGCTGACTTAGTAAAACCTTGAACATGTTTGAATCAAGTTTGGCCTGCCAGGGCTGTGGCACTCACAAATCTGCTGCAAATTCAGGATGCCCATCTTCAGTGGGATTATGTGACTTGCAGTCAGATTACATTCCCATTCATTTCTTCCTTTCCCACTCTCCATGAGGCTTTGAAAAGTTTCTCAGTGCCCTCAACCCACCCAAACCTGCTTCCTGGTCTCACTCTCGGGTTGTGGCTGCACTTCCTCAACACAGAGAATAAAGAAGCAATCTAAAGAGGATCCCACAGGCTCCCCATGCTATCTGTCATCCTCAATAAAATGTAACCTTCTGAAAGTTAAAGTCATGACTCTTATGTAAATGCTGATGAAGTAGGTGCGCAAGGCTCATGAATGGGGCCCAGTGCAACTGGCTAGTGGCCAAATCCTTCCTTGAAAGCACCAGCATCCCATATGGATGCTGGGTCCTGTCCTGGCTCTTCCACTTCCCATCCCGCTTCCTGCTGGTGCACTGGGAAAGCAGCACAGGATGGCCCAACGCCTTAGGACCTTGCACCCATGTGGGAGACACAAACATAGCGTCTGATCAGCTCAGTCCAAGACATTGCAGTCACCTGGAAAATACACCAGTGGACAGAAAAATCCATCTCCTGACTCTGCATTTCTAATAACATTTTTAAAAACAGGATGTAAAGGTCACTTCAAACTTACAGGATTAGAATCCTTGCATGTTAATACCTATAGGCTTCATAATCATTTGTGAAAGCTTTATTTGAAAGGCAATGCAACAGCAGTCTTCTGCCCATCAGCCCAACCCTCCAGATGGTTCCAGAAAAGCAGCAGGGCCAAGCTGAAGTCAGATTCCTGGAAGTTCCATGCAGATCTCCCACGTGGGTGGCAGGGACCAAAGTGCCTAGGTCATCACCTGCTACCTTGCCATATGTTTCAGTAGAAACCTAGATTATAGGGGAAGCCAGGAGTGCCATCACACAACTTTACCTGCTGTGGATGACAGACTCAAACATATTTTACCCCAAGCAGCACTGGCCCAGTGTACCAGACCCGTTGACTCACTATCACAACTTTTCAATTCCAGCATATGCACCCAGCCTGCCAACTTCAGATTTTTAGCACCACTCATCAACTCAATTCTGGAACATTCCATCCGACACAGCAAATGCACACCTGAGAGATTTTATAGAAAAATAAAATGATTACCTTTATTGACACATAGGGACACAATGGACAGCAACACAGGACAGAACAGTAGAGCAACCAGCAGTTACGGACAGACTAATACTCCTCTTCGTCATCTTCTCCCTCAGCGTAGTCTGCTGCCACCTCCTCATAATCCTTCTCCAACGCAGCCATGTCCTCACGAGCCTCAGTAAACTCTCCCTCCTCCATGCCCTCACCCACATACCAGTGGACAAACGCCCGCTTGGCATACATGAGGTCAAACTTGTGGTTCAGACGAGACCAGGCTTGTGCAATGGCCGTGGTATTGCTGAGCATGCAGGCAGCTCGCGGGACCCTGGCCAGATCTCCACCGGGCACCACCGTGGGAGGCTGGTAGTTGATGCCAACCTTAAATCCCGTGGGGCACCAGTCCACAAACTGGATGCTGCGCTTGGTCTTGATAGCAGCAATGGCAGCGTTGACGTCTTTGGGAACTACATCCCCACGGTACAACAGGCAGCAAGCCATGTATTTCCCAAGGCGAGGGTCACATTTCACCATCTGGTTAGCTGGCTCAAAGCAAGCATTGGTGAGCTCTGCTACAGAAAGCTGTTCGTGGTAGGCCTTCTCAATGGAGACAACTGGGGCGTAAGTGGCCAGAGGGAAGTGGATGCGGGGATAGGGGACCAAATTGGTCTGGAACTCCTGCAGGTCAACATTCAGGGCTCCCTGAAACCGCAGAGAGGCTGTGATGGACGACACAACCTGGCTCATAAGGCGGTTAAGGTTAGTGTAACGGGGGCGCCCAATGTCCAGGTTTCTCCGACAGATGTCATAGATAGCCTCGTTGTCCACCATGAAGGCACAGTCGGAGTGCTCCAGGGTGGTGTGGGTGGTGAGGATGGCGTTGTAGGGCTCCACCACAGCCGTGGAGACCTGAGGGGCCGGGTAGATGGAGAACTCCAGCTTGGACTTCTTGCCGTGATCGACGGAGAGGCGTTCCATTAGAAGCGAAGTGAACCCAGAACCGGTACCTCCACCAAAGCTGCGGAACACCAGGAAACCCTGCAGGCCCGAGCACTGCTCAGCCTGCAAAAGAGGATTATAGATTTTAGTGTGGATTCCCCTGCTCCAAGTCAGAGGACTTCTATGAACCCCTGACTATGCACACAGTGACTTAACTTCTGCTGACCATTTGCCGAGAACAACCAGAGAGCTTCTAGGTGCTATACATCAAAATGGTCACTCCTGGGAAGGAGGGCAGGGAGAGGAAGGGCCTGCTCCAAAGCCTGTTTCAATGTGAAGTTAACTCTTCATTGCTTCAGGAAGAAGAATCACAAGTCCTGCAACAGTACCTGAGAGAGTCCTCTGGTGCCCCTGCTGTGCCCACAGACTAAGGGCACCTGCTAGTGAGCTGTCAGCCACTGCAGGGCAGGTGTGAGACCCCCAGCCTGGTGCCTGGTGCCTGGACCCCACCAGCTCTTGGCACTTGTTTTCTTCCTGGTCTGGAGTACAGAGGTGCCATACCCCTGGACCCTGTTGCTGGATCTAGATCCAGCTCTGCCCGTTCCTTACTGTGCAACTGTGACCAAATTCACTCTGCATCTCAGTGCTCCCATTTAGTGAGAACTGCAATCTCCCTCCCTCAGGTTTTCGAGAAAGTCAATGAAGCCTTAGCATAGCATATAGCCTGGTCCTGGGGAGCCTACTCATGCTGGTAAGCTGGCAAAGAAAGTGATTAGCATTGAGGCCCTGAGGCCGCAGGAGGGGCTGCTCTGCTGCAAGCACACCACCTGACCCCTCACAGGCAGCCATTCCTGGTGCCCATAGCAAGGGACACTCTCAACCCACCCTCAGTTGGCTAACCACTAGACAGGAGCACACAAGGTGCAGGGCTGACCCTGGTCTGCCCAGTGTCATCCACTTAGGCAAACACTCCCACAACCAAGCATGTCCACGGAAGGTCATCACAGTGAATGAGCTTCACCCCAGAGCCTAAAATACATATCTTTTGAAGGTGTATCTGTCCCCCTAGTCAGGTCCCGCTTTCCAAGTCACTCTCGTGGCTGAAGCTTGATGTCTAAGCCTAGGAAGCAAGAGCCCATGCTGCACAAGTTGCTGGGAAGTATCTGGGAGAAGCAGGAAGCTGGGAACTTGTGTCCTTCATGTTTTTGAGAACTGACTGGCTGAGCTGGGCCTGCTGTAATACGCTCCCCCGGCCTGGCTTTACACATGCTTTTTGTCAACTGCTCACGAGCTGATCACATACCCAAAGAACATGGGGCCAAAAAGCTCCTAATGACTACAATCTTAACAGTGTGTTCACATGAAGGAGGCTGCCTGCAACAGTCAGCCACAGTCAGAAGCTCCAGGGGAGCAGCCAGGCCAGGTTTCTGCAAGTCTCAGTGACACACTCGCTGTTATCCTGAGGAGGTACCTGCCCCCACTCTCAGCTTCATTAGTGTGAGTCAAAGTTCTGGGCTCTGGCTGTTTCTAATCAGGCTTGTACCTGCTTTGTGAGCTTGAGACTTTCTGTTTAACAGACACCAGCCCAGCTGCTTCTAATGAGCTTGATCAACATGTTAAAGTACAAGAGTTGAGCAACCCCACACGAGCCATTACAAACATGTGCTTTAACAAAGGAGCTCATGGTCACACTTGTCAGCAAAACTGGGAAGGCTACTTGGATCTCCCATGGACTCCAAGTAAGTTGACCTCACTGGACATGGGGGCCCGAGGCAGCCTGAGAAGACAGGGAAGCAGGGGAAGCAGCTGTTGCTCCTGCCCATCACCCAGGCCTAAGGGTCCAAGGAGCCCAATCAGTTCAATGGGCTACCAGAGTCTCCTTCAGGTGGCAGCAAACATTCTGACAGTTTGCTTCCTCTGAGAGCTCCAAAGCAAAATACCCACCCCACTTCAGTCAAGCCACTGCACTCACCAGCTTGCGGATGCGCTCTTGCACAGACTCAATGATCTCCCTGCCAACAGTGTAGTAGCCACGGGCATAGTTGTTCGCGGCATCTTCCCTGCCAGTGATGAGCTGCTCAGGGTGGAACAGCTGGCGGTAGGTGCCAGTGCGAACTTCATCTGAAGAGGGGAAGCAGTTGGGTCACCTGTCACTGACCATGTCCCTCCCCAGGGTACCAGGGGCTCCCCCAGCACAGAGCTCCTGGCCCTGCTCCTGGTACCCAGTGCCAGCTCACCAATGACCGTGGGCTCCAGGTCGGCAAACACGGCCCTGGGCACATGCTTGCCAGTGCCTGTGTCGCTGAAGAAGGTGTCGAGGGATTGGTCTAATACCCCAATTGGCTTTTCACTTGACATCTGGCCATCGGGCTGGATCCCATGTTCCAGGCAGTAGAGCTCCCAGCAGGCATTGCCGATCTGGACACCAGCCTGACCAATGTGGATGGAGATGCACTCACGCTGTGGGGAGGAAAGAGGAAAAGGAAAAGGACACCCCAGATGAGACAATGGTGAGTGACTCACGCCCAGGCAGATGTCTTCCAGGAAGATGATCACCTTCCCGGGGACTTCTCCTGCCCAGGCTCTACTTCCTTCACAAGATGTTGCTGAAGACATAAGGAAGAGAAGCTGCTTTGGGAGACCAAAGCTCTGTTAATGAGCTGCCAGTTCTGCCAGGCAGACAGGCCTTAGCTTCCTAGTCACTGTAGGTATTCAGGCTTGGATTTCCAATATCTGAGGAGACCACAAACTCTTGTGCCATTTGTAGGGTTCCCCTAGTTCCTAAGGCACCATTCCCCATCTGGCCAGCTGACTCGCTCCCATTCAACTCACTGCCCTCTTTAGTCCTGTTCTTTGGAAAGACACCACTTTCCTTCTCCTTTGAAGAGGCAGCTTAAACCAGCTCAGGGAAATTCAATGCAGAAAACTCCCCACAACAGCAAGTAGCACTGCCTTAAACTGACTGTGGTGCTAGCCAGCCTTCTAGACTGTCCAGGGAGAGCAGTGTTCATCCTGCAAAGGGTGAAGAAGGGAGGGGCATGCTTTAGCAAAGGCTAAGTGTGCCAGCTGACCACACTGCTAGTGTAAGCCAGGTGGGAGGATGGGGCATTGGGGAATAAACCTGGTTTCATTCTCAACCTGCTGAGCAGCCCAAAGGTACCAAATTCCCTCCAGTTTAGGAAAGCAAGACAATCACCACCAATTGCAGACTGCAGAGGGAAAACAAAGGCACACTCACCGCATTGCATCAACACCAAAAAAGGTCTCATTACCTTCCCAAAGAATGAAATTTCACGCTGTTAAAAGCTGCCTAAGAAATGTGCAACAGCTGCTAAATAAGACATGTGCTTTGAGAGGGAAGCAGTGCTATGGTATGGCAACCCAGGTGGGAGCCAGTTCCTGGCCACTCCACTTCTGATCTAGATTCCTGCTAATGTGCAGGAGTTGGATGAGAAGGGAAACAGTTAGGACACACACCGATGCCCAAATAGGATGCAGGCAGTTGCAGGGCAGAGGATTAGCCAGTTGAGCCATTGCGCAGGCCCCCAGTCCCTTTGGTGTTAACATTGCACAACACCTCACCTTGCTTTCCGAATCACTGTTTAACCAGCAAAACGTCCTCAGGTAACTTGCTACTGTGTGCTGGGCTCTGGCTAACTGGTAGTCGGGTAAGGCTCAGATCAAGTACAGACTGCATTCCTTCCTCCAAAAATACCACTTGCTACATTCCACCAGAACACATGGTGAGGTCTCCCACAGGTACTCTGAGATACTTGTTTCCACCACGCCCGAGAAGAAGCTACCTTACATGCCACGTCCATGTCGACTTCAGTTATAATTGCACCATGAAATTAACAGTGGATATACAGGTCCAAACACACGACAGCCTATTCCTCCCTTGGGGAGGAGTGCCCGAGGAGCTCCCCTTCCCCTTTCTCCAGATGGTTAGTCAGCAAGTCCCAGGGCATGGGAAGGTGCAGTGCACAGCTCTGCCAGGTGGCCGGGAAAGTAAAGCCACTTGGGAGATGTGGGCATGGGGACCTCAGTTCCTCCAAGTCCCCAGGTCCTGAAGCCAAAGCACTCTGAACTTCCAAGGGCGGTGGCCAAGAGCAACCACCCCATCCTCCCCCCTGGGGTGCAGGGGAGACCCAGGCCACCTGCATCATAATCTGTTGTGGGAGCAGGGCTTCCACAGTGCCCTCACCCAAGGGGTCAGCAACCACACTCACCATGTTGGAAACTTGCTGGGACAAGGGGTGCCGGAGGAATAAAGCAGAAGGTGCCACAGGAGCTCACACTGGCAGACCAGCAGAGTCTAGAGGAGAACTACTGATTAGGCAGCCTGCCCACAGCTGCCTTTATAATGCATTCCCACAAACCCCACCCCCGGTCACGTGGCCAGAGGGCTGCTTGGAAATCTGACCCAGGTGGGCAGAAAAGGCGACACATGCGGTTAAAAAGTTCAAGCCAAACACCCTGGAGGTCCCCCCATTCCCAGTCCTGCCCTGCAGTGGGATGCAAGAAGCTGGTGGGGGCTGGGGGGGCGGGGAAACAAATTTTAAACAGGTGCAGCTGGAACCATAGAACTCATTAACTGACAGGAGGTATCTGTTTACTCATCTTAGGCAGCACATGTAGATTTTTACAGAAAAATCAAGTAACTTTTAGACCCCCTTGAATTAAGATTACAATTATAACTGATAACACAAAAGGGGTCCTTGGGCTTGTGTAAATGGAATGTTTTAATTAACAAAAGTTTGCACAGCTTTGCACCTTGTTCCTAAATTTTAATACATTCCAAATAGCCTAATCAAGTGGTCCTCAGATACTCTAAAAATATGTACAAACTTGTGACTTAAGATGAGAATTATGAAGGTGAAGAACAAAGATACTCCAGAGAAAAACCTAGCAGATGAGAGGTTTTGCTGATACTTGTGCATGCTTCAACCAGACAAGGTTTGCTCAAAGAGTCACCAGGAACTTGATCAGATGTAGAGGGGACTTCTGCTGGCACCTTCCAGTGCTTTAAGAATGACATGTTGTGTACCTGCTCAGGTTTGGGGGAACTTGGGCTGCAAATTGCTGTCATCTGTCAAAACTCTAGTAAAGAAAAAAGACCTGAAATAAAATGGAATCCTTACTTTTAATCTAGTGTTTTTATTTAAGGAGATATACTGTAACTGTGTAATGGATACCATCATATTTGCATGTGAGAATCGAATGCAGTGTGCATCTCCACTAGAGATCTAAGATGGACTCCCAATGACACTGTTAAATACATGTGAACAATGGGATGCTGCACTCTCTGCCATTGTCTTTGCCCATACTGATGGTGTTATGACTCTTTATGAATAAGTATACTATTTTACTATTATAGGGGAAATCACTGGGAAGAAGGGGAATTATGGAGGCATCAGTGAAATCCCAGGGCCTATGCAATCGGATTAATGAATAGATGTCCTAGTTAGGTCCAGTAAGTTCTGACTTTGTTAAATTGCCTCAAGATACAGGTGAAATCAATGTACTACCTCTCATCTGAGGACCACTTGATGCCAATAATTCAATCTCATCTGTATCATGTAAAGAGATCCTCTTTCAACCAGATATTTTAAGCCTTCTTGGCATCCTTGAGAGGCATTAAAAAACTCAAAAGTTTTAAACTTTGGCACTTTGATATTTCCAGCATGGCTGCTGGAAATGTCAAAGGATTTGTCTTTTCTTTTGTAGAGACAACAACTGATTAGGCTATTTGGAATGTATTAAAATTTAGGAACAAGGTGCAAAGCTGTGCAAACTTTTGTTAATTAAAACATTCCATTTACACAAGCCCAAGGACCCCTTTTGTGTTATCAGTTATAATTGTAATCTTAATTCAAGGGGGTCTAAAAGTTACTTGATTTTTCTGTAAAAATCTACATGTGCTGCCTAAGATGAGTAAACAGATACCTCCTGTCAGTTAATGAGTTCTATGGTTCCAGCTGCACCTGTTTAAAATTTGTTTCCCCGCCCCCCCAGCCCCCACCAGCTTCTTGCATCCCACTGCAGGGCAGGACTGGGAATGGGGGGACCTCCAGGGTGTTTGGCTTGAACTTTTTAACCGCATGTGTCGCCTTTTCTGCCCACCTGGGTCAGATTTCCAAGCAGCCCTCTGGCCACGTGACCGGGGGTGGGGTTTGTGGGAATGCATTATAAAGGCAGCTGTGGGCAGGCTGCCTAATCAGTAGTTCTCCTCTAGACTCTGCTGGTCTGCCAGTGTGAGCTCCTGTGGCACCTTCTGCTTTATTCCTCCGGCACCCCTTGTCCCAGCAAGTTTCCAACATGGTGAGTGTGGTTGCTGACCCCTTGGGTGAGGGCACTGTGGAAGCCCTGCTCCCACAACAGATTATGATGCAGGTGGCCTGGGTCTCCCCTGCACCCCAGGGGGGAGGATGGGGTGGTTGCTCTTGGCCACCGCCCTTGGAAGTTCAGAGTGCTTTGGCTTCAGGACCTGGGGACTTGGAGGAACTGAGGTCCCCATGCCCACATCTCCCAAGTGGCTTTACTTTCCCGGCCACCTGGCAGAGCTGTGCACTGCAACTTCCCAGGCCCTGGGACTTGCTGACTAACCATCTGGAGAAAGGGGAAGGGGAGCTCCTCGGGCACTCCTCCCCAAGGGAGGAATAGGCTGTCGTGTGTTTGGACCTGTATATCCACTGTTAATTTCATGGTGCAATTATAACTGAAGTCGACATGGACGTGGCATGCAAGGTAGCTTCTTCTCGGGCATGGTGGAAACAAGTATCTCAGAGTACCTGTGGGAGACCTCACCATGTGTTCTGGTGGAATGTAGCAAGTGGTATTTTTGGAGGAAGGAATGCAGTCTGTACTTGATCTGAGCCTTACCGGACTACCAGTTAGCCAGAGCCCAGCACACAGTAGCAAGTTACCTGAGGACGTTTTGCTGGTTAAACAGTGATTCGGAAAGCAAGGTGAGGTGTTGTGCAATGTTAACACCAAAGGGACTGGGGGCCTGCGCAATGGCTCAACTGGCTAATCCTCTGCCCTGCAACTGCCTGCATCCTATTTGGGCATCGGTGTGTGTCCTAACTGTTTCCCTTCTCCTCCAACTCCTGCACATTAGCAGGAATCTAGATCAGAAGTGGAGTGGCCAGGAACTGGCTCCCACCTGGGTTGCCATACCATAGCACTGCTTCCCTCTCAAAGCACATGTCTTATTTAGCAGCTGTTGCACATTTCTTAGGCAGCTTTTAACAGCCTGAAATTTCATTATTTGGGAAGGTAATGAGACCTTTTTTGGTGTTGATGCAATGCGGTGAGTGTGCCTTTGTTTTCCCTCTGCAGTCTGCAATTGGTGGTGATTGTCTTGCTTTCCTAAACTGGAGGGAATTTGGTACCTTTGGGCTGCTCAGCAGGTTGAGAATGAAACCAGGTTTATTCCCCAATGCCCCATCCTCCCACCTGGCTTACACTAGCAGTGTGGTCAGCTGGCACACTTAGCCTTTGCTAAAGCATGCCCCTCCCTTCTTCACCCTTTGCAGGATGAACACTGCTCTCCCTGGACAGTTTAGAAGGCTGGCTAGCACCACAGTCAGTTTAAGGCAGTGCTACTTGCTGTTGTGGGGAGTTTTCTGCATTGAATTTCCCTGAGCTGGTTTAAGCTGCCTCTTCAAAGGAGAAGGAAAGTGGTGTCTTTCCAAAGAACAGGACTAAAGAGGGCAGTGAGTTGAATGGGAGCGAGTCAGCTGGCCAGATGGGGAATGGTGCCTTAGGAACTAGGGGAACCCTACAAATGGCACAAGAGTTTGTGGTCTCCTCAGATATTGGAAATCCAACCCTGAATACCTACAGTGACTAGGAAGCAAAGGCCTGTCTGCTTGGCAGAACTGGCAGCTCATTAACAGAGCTTTGGTCTCCCAAAGCAGCTTCTCTTCCTTATGTCTTCAGCAACATCTTGTGAAGGAAGTAGAGCCTGGGCAGGAGAAGTCCCCAGGAAGGTGATCATCTTCCTGGAAGACATCTGCCTGGGCGTGAGTCACTCACCATTGTCTCATCTGGGGTGTGCATTTCCTTTTCCTCTTTCCTCCCCACAGCGTGAGTGCATCTCCATCCACATTGGTCAGGCTGGTGTCCAGATCGGCAATGCCTGCTGGGAGCTCTACTGCCTGGAACATGGGATCCAGCCCGATGGCCAGATGTCAAGTGAAAAGCCAATTGGGGTATTAGACCAATCCCCCGACACCTTCTTCAGCGACACAGGCACTGGCAAGCATGTGCCCAGAGCCGTGTTTGCGGACCTGGAGCCCACGGTCATTGGTGAGCTGGCACTGGGTACCAGGAGCAGGGCCAGGAGCTCTGTGCTGGGGGAGCCCCTGGTACCCTGGGGAGGGACATGGTCAGTGACAGGTGACCCAACTGCTTCCCCTCTTCAGATGAAGTTCGCACTGGCACCTACCGCCAGCTGTTCCACCCTGAGCAGCTCATCAATGGCAAAGAAGATGCCGCGAACAACTATGCCCGTGGCTACTACACTGTTGGCAGGGAGATCATTGAGTCTGTGCAAGAGCGCATCCGCAAGCTGGTGAGTGCAGTGGCTTGACTGAAGTGGGGTGGGTATTTTGCTTTGGAGCTCTCAGAGGAAGCAAACTGTCAGAATGTTTGCTGCCACCTGAAGGAGACTCTGGTAGCCCATTGAACTGATTGGGCTCCTTGGACCCTTAGGCCTGGGTGATGGGCAGGAGCAACAGCTGCTTCCCCTGCTTCCCTGTCTTCTCAGGCTGCCTCGGGCCCCCATGTCCAGTGAGGTCAACTTACTTGGAGTCCATGGGAGATCCAAGCAGCCTTCCCAGTTTTGCTGACAAGTGTGACCATGAGCTCCTTTGTTAAAGCACATGTTTGTAATGGCTCGTGTGGGGTTGCTCAACTCTTGTACTTTAACATGTTGATCAAGCTCATTAGAAGCAGCTGGGCTGGTGTCTGTTAAACAGAAAGTCTCAAGCTCACAAAGCAGGTACAAGCCTGATTAGAAACAGCCAGAGCCCAGAACTTTGACTCACACTAATGAAGCTGAGAGTGGGGGCAGGTACCTCCTCAGGATAACAGCGAGTGTGTCACTGAGACTTGCAGAAACCTGGCCTGGCTGCTCCCCTGGAGCTTCTGACTGTGGCTGACTGTTGCAGGCAGCCTCCTTCATGTGAACACACTGTTAAGATTGTAGTCATTAGGAGCTTTTTGGCCCCATGTTCTTTGGGTATGTGATCAGCTCGTGAGCAGTTGACAAAAAGCATGTGTAAAGCCAGGCCGGGGGAGCGTATTACAGCAGGCCCAGCTCAGCCAGTCAGTTCTCAAAAACATGAAGGACACAAGTTCACAGCTTCCTGCTTCTCCCAGATACTTCCCAGCAACTTGTGCAGCATGGGCACTTGCTTCCTAGGCTTAGACATCAAAGCTTCAGACACAAGAGTGACTTGGAAAGCGGGACCTGACTAGGGGGACAGATACACCTTCAAAAGATATGTATTTTAGGCTCTGGGGTGAAGCTCATTCACTGTGATGACCTTCCGTGGACATGCTTGGTTGTGGGAGTGTTTGCCTAAGTGGATGACACTGGGCAGACCAGGGTCAGCCCTGCACCTTGTGTGCTCCTGTCTAGTGGTTAGCCAACTGAGGGTGGGTTGAGAGTGTCCCTTGCTATGGGCACCAGGAATGGCTGCCTGTGAGGGGTCAGGTGGTGTGCTTGCAGCAGAGCAGCCCCTCCTGCGGCCTCAGGGCCTCAATGCTAATCACTTTCTTTGCCAGCTTACCAGCATGAGTAGGCTCCCCAGGACCAGGCTATATGCTATGCTAAGGCTTCATTGACTTTCTCGAAAACCTGAGGGAGGGAGATTGCAGTTCTCACTAAATGGGAGCACTGAGATGCAGAGTGAATTTGGTCACAGTTGCACAGTAAGGAACGGGCAGAGCTGGATCTAGATCCAGCAACAGGGTCCAGGGGTATGGCACCTCTGTACTCCAGACCAGGAAGAAAACAAGTGCCAAGAGCTGGGGGGGTCCAGGCACCAGACACCAGGCTGGGGGTCTCACACCTGCCCTGCAGTGGCTGACAGCTCACTAGCAGGTGCCCTTAGTCTGTGGGCACAGCAGGGGCACCAGAGGACTCTCTCAGGTACTGTTGCAGGACTTGTGATTCTTCTTCCTGAAGCAATGAAGAGTTAACTTCACGTTGAAACAGGCTTTGGAGCAGGCCCTTCCTCTCCCTGCCCTCCTTCCCAGGAGTGACCGTTTTGATGTATAGCACCTAGAAGCTCTCTGGTTGTTCTCGGCAAATGGTCAGCAGAAGTTAAGTCACTGTGTGCATAGTCAGGGGTTCATAGAAGTCCTCTGACTTGGAGCAGGGGAATCCACACTAAAATCTATAATCCTCTTTTGCAGGCTGAGCAGTGCTCGGGCCTGCAGGGTTTCCTGGTGTTCCGCAGCTTTGGTGGAGGTACCGGTTCTGGGTTCACTTCACTTCTAATGGAACGCCTCTCCGTCGATCACGGCAAGAAGTCCAAGCTGGAGTTCTCCATCTACCCGGCCCCTCAGGTCTCCACAGCTGTGGTGGAGCCCTACAACACCGTCCTCACCACCCACACCACCCTGGAGCACTCCGACTGTGTCTTCATGGTGGATAACGAGGCTATCTATGACATCTGTCGGAGAAACCTGGACATTGGGCGCCCCCGTTACACTAACCTTAACCGCCTTATGAGCCAGGTTGTGTCGTCCATCACAGCCTCTCTGCGGTTTCAGGGAGCCCTGAATGTTGACCTGCAGGAGTTACAGACCAATTTGGTCCCCTATCCCCGCGTCCACTTCCCTCTGGCCACTTACGCCCCAGTTGTCTCCATTGAGAAGGCCTACCACGAACAGTTTCCTGTAGCAGAGCTCACCAATGCTTGCTTTGAGCCAGCTAACCAGATGGTGAAATGTGACCCTCGCCTTGGGAAATACATGGCTTGCTGCCTGTTGTACCGTGGGGATGTAGTTCCCAAAGACGTCAACGCTGCCATTGCTGCTATCAAGACCAAGCGCAGCATCCAGTTTGTGGACTGGTGCCCCACGGGATTTAAGGTTGGCATCAACTACCAGCCTCCCACGGTGGTGCCCGGTGGAGACATGGCCAGGGTCCCGCGAGCTGCCTGCATGCTCGCCAATACTACAGCCATTGCACAAGCCTGGTCTCGTCTGAACCACAAGTTTGACCTCATGTATGCCAAGCGGGCGTTTGTCCACTGGTATGTGGGTGAGGGCATGGAGGAGGGAGAGTTTACTGCGGCTCGTGAGGACATGGCTGCGTTGGAGAAGGATTATGAGGAGGTGGCAGCAGACCACGCTGAGGGAGAAGATGAGGAAGAGGAGTATTAGTCTGTCCGTAACTGCTGGTTGCTCTACTGTTCTGTCCTGTGTTGCTGTCCATTGTGTCCCTATGTGTCAATAAAGATAATCATTTATTTTTGTATAAAATCTCTCAGGTGTGCATTTGCTGTGTCGGATGGAATGTTCCAGAATTGAGTTGATGAGTGGTGCTAAAAATCTGAAGTTGGCAGGCTGGGTGCATATGCTGGAATTGAAAAGTTGTGATAGTGAGTCAACGGGTCTGGTACACTGGGCCAGTGCTGCTTGGGGTAAAATATGTTTGAGTCTGTCATCCACAGCAGGCAAAGTTGTGTGATGGCACTCCTGGCTTCCCCTATAATCTAGGTTTCTACTGAAACATATGGCAAGGTAGCAGGTGATGACCTAGGCACTTTGGTCCCTGCCACCCACGTGGGAGATCTGCATGGAACTTCCAGGAATCTGACTTCAGCTTGGCCCTGCTGCTTTTCTGGGACCATCTGGAGGGTTGGGCTGATGGGCAGAAGACTGCTGTTGCATTGCCTTTCAATTAAAGCTTTCACAAATGATTATGAAACCTACAGGTATTAACATGCAAGGATTCTAATCCTGTAAGTTTGAAGTGACCTTTACATCCTGTTTTTAAAAATATGTTATTAGAAATGCAGAGTCAGGAGATGGATGTTTCTGTCCACTGGTGTATTTTCCAGGTGACTGCAATGTCTTGGACTGAGCTGATCAGACGCTATGTTTGTGTCTCCCACATGGATGCAAGGTCCTAAGGCGTTGGGCCATCCTGTGCTGCTTTCCCAGTGCACCAACAGGAAGCTGGATGGGAAGTGGAAGAGCCAGGACAGGACCCAGCATCCATATGAGATGCTGGTGCTTTCAAGGAAGGATTTAGCCACTAGCCAGTTGCACTGGGCCCCATTCATGAGCCTTGTGCACCTACTTCATCAGCATTTACATAAGAGTCATGACTTTAACTTTCAGAAGATTACATTTTATTGAGGATGACAGATAGCATGGGGAGCCTGTGGGATCCTCTTTAGATTGCTTCTTTATTCTCTGTGTTGAGGAAGTGCAGCCACAACCCGAGAGAGAGACCAGGAAGCAGGTTTGGGTGGGTTGAGGGCACTGAGAAACTTTTCAAAGCCTCATGGAGAGTGGGAAAGGAAGAAATGAATGGGAATGTAATCTGACTGCAAGTCACATAATCCCACTGGAGATTGGTGTCCTGAATTTGCAGCAGATTTGTGAGTGCCACAGCCCTGGCAGGCCAAACTTGATTCAAACATGTTCAAGGTTTTACTAAGTCAGCACCATCAGAAACTGGAGCAAGGCAGTCACAGGTGTGAACAGGAACAAAAGAAATATGAGGACACAATGACAAAAACAATGGCAGGGTGCTAGGATCAGGGGCTGGCAGTCACTGCTTGGGCAGTGGGGCTGTGGGTCTTGGGTGTGCAGAGCCAGAAAATGGGAAGCATGAGTGAGATAACAGGAGGCTTCAAATCCAGGCCATGAAGGAGTGTGCGTGAGGTTGCTCAGACCTGGCAAGTTGACCAGCAGCAAGGTGGGAAGAGGCCACAGTGTGGATGACAGAGTGGACACCTAGGCACCAAGTGGATAGGAATGGTATTAAGGTTAGGGGGTTGGGATAGATGAGGGAAGAGATAGATGAGGAAAGAGACTGAACTGTTTCTTTGATAGGATCAGATCAGAGTTGTTCCAGGGCAGGCTCGATCCCTGGTCCTTACTTAGGGATCCAGGTTATCTGCTAGGAGTGAAGAGGTACGCGCAGGGGAGAACCCTGAAGAGTGAAGAGAAGGGCAGTCATGGTGGGTCTTTGAAAGTGAGAAGGAAAGCATTGCAACAGCTGGTGGCAGGCTGGGAGAGGCTGACACCTGCTCTCCCAAAACACAGAATAGCACGAGCTCCTGGTGCGCATTGACTCCAGTCCTGTACCATGAGTAGAATGCACAGAGGATAGAGGTGAGCACATGGAAGCTTGGCGGGTGTCTCCTGTAGCGACAAGCATGATGCTAATACCCACACCTCTACGCCCCTAGACCTGCTCCCACATGCATTCTGAATGCTGAGAGCAAGACCAAGAACGGTCTCACGTCAGCCATAGATGGGAAAAAAAATCTAAATAAGCAGAAGCTAGCCTCTCCCCTCTGGTGTTTGCTAACATGATGAGCAGCAAGCTCTCAAGAGAAAACCCTGACTTTTCATGTTTCACTGGGCAAGCCACCTGAGAGATGAGACACCTGTTGATCTTCACCTATGAACTGTAAATCTTAGAATTTCCCTTCTGTCTGTGAGGATCTCTGTAAAACTGTCCAGAAGGCTGACCCCTTCCAATCAGGCCATGAGCTGCCTGGTTGTGCCCCACTCTGAGCTCAGAATGAAGGCAAATGGTTTCTCTGACCTCAGAGGTATGGCTTCCCCTTCACACAAGCAGCTGCAAACACTGAAAACTACTGCATATTTTATGATTTCACTTGAATCTGACCTGAAATGACCCACAGCACAGACATCACAGTCACAAGTGCCTGTGTTCAACTTGGGGACAAATCAAGGCTTCTCATAATCCCATTTCAAGTCCAGGTTTTTGCTATAATGGATCACAGAACTCAGAGAAACACATGGCTACTGGTTTGTCATAAGGAGTATTGGGTTTTTATTTTTTAAGATTTATTGGAAAGGCAGGTCAGATTTACAATGAGAAAAAAGAGTCAGAGAAAGATCTTCCATCTGCTGGTTCACTCGCGAAATGGCTGCAATGACCAGAGCTGGGCTGATGCAAAGCCAGGAGCTCCTTTCAGTTCTCCCATATTGGTACAAGGTCCCAAGGCTTTGGGCAATCCTCTACTGCTTTCGCAGGCCACAATCAGGGAGCTGAATGGGAAGTGAAGAAGCCTGAACATGACCCAACAACCATTTGGGACACCTGTGTTTACAAGGTAAGGATTTAGTTATTGAGTCATTGCACTGGGCCTGATGCAGGATATTGTTGAGGATAGAGATACAGGGGCATGAGGGGTGAGATCTGGAAGCAGGAGCTTCTGTCCTTTGTGTCTTCCAGGCACATGGGCTCCACCTGGAACTCTTGGAGCTTTGTTCCACAGGGATTTTTTTTTAAAGAATTGTTTATTTATTTATTTATTTAAAATACAGGGTGACAGAACTGTTCTATCTACTGATTGAGTCGTGAAATGGCCACAACTGAGCCAGGCTAGAGCCAGGGGCCAGGAATTCCATCCAGGTCTCCCACGTGGGTTTCAGGAGCCCTAGATTGAGGCCATGTCCTGCTGCCTCTCAGAACAGCCATTCCCAAGGAGCTAGATTAGAGTCTCAGGAGCCAGGACTGGAACAGGCACTCCCATATGGGATGCAGGTGGCCCATTTATGATCCTAAGAGCTGAACACTGCCCCAGAGGCTTTTTGTCTGGGAACTCATGTTCAGTTATCTGAGACTCAAGTCTGCCTACCTTCGCCCTCCCTACTGTCCCCACAGACCTCCCATACACCTCACGCACTGTCAGCTATGGGTCTCCTACCTACTCTCACCCACCCTACTCTTTCCCATGGGTCTCCAATGAACCTGCATTTTCCCCACGCCTTACCTACATTCCTCCCCTCTACCTCCTGCCCTGTTTATTGCAGTTGCTGCTTACGGACCACCTGCCTCCATCCTGCTGCTCTCACACCTGCTCCCTGTGAAAGCACCGTCTGATCCCATCAGGAGTTTAGCCACCTGATAGCATCCAGTCTCACACAGACAAAAGGATGATGCTTAGGGTGACCTGTTGCAACCCACTCCTTCTCTGACCTTGCTGTTGCTTTCATCTGCTGCCGCAGCCCCTGAGCTGCTACGGGACAGGCCCCTACCTAGACATCCACTTGGCTCAGTGGGTCCTTTCTTCAGAAAGTGATGTGGACAGAGGACATCAGCCAGCATTCCTGGCTTCCCCAGCCTCACCATAGCTTCAGTTTTCCTTACGTGCAGGCTCTTCCCCAAGAAGAAATGGAGTCTGCCCAGCGGGATTTGATTTGTCAGTTGCACATTGTCTAGCACATGCAGCTGAATGACATAACTGCACATTTCTCAGGGTATGATAGAGAATGACTGAGAACGACTGCATTTTAATGCATCAGAGATGTGCTGAGTTTCACTCAACCACATGTCCTAAATTTGGAATTCGGGTTTCCAGATCCTAATCCAGTGAAAGCAGGTGCTTTCCTCACTGGTAGCACAATGCAGCTGGGGATCTTGTTTGCCAAAATTTATGGATCATATTAGCAGCCAGCGCTCCCTGCTGCTACGGGCCACCGTGGCTCTGACAGAATAGCAACACATGGCGCTGAGGAGTCAAGAGAGCCCTTACTCCAGTGTCGTGTTGTTCTACTTTTAAATTTTCTTTTCTTTGTATTTGAAAGGCTGGCTCACTCCTCAGATGCCTTCAGGAACCAGGGCTGGGCCAAGCTGAAGTCAGAATACCAGAGCTCTATCCAGGTCCCCTAAATGGTGGCAGGGACCTAAGTGTGTGAGCTATTGCCGCTGTCTCCCAAGGTGCACATTAGCAAAAGTCAGAGCAGAGACTAGAATGAGACCCTCCCCCCAATCATGGAAGCAGGTGTCCCACGCTGGGACCTAGCTGCTGAGCCACAGCCCACCTCTATACTTCAAGTCTGTATCCTCTGTGTCTTATGGGGTCTTCCCTGTTCTGTTTGGCCTTCAGTTGTCAGAAGGATTCTGTTGTCCACCAAGAAACTGCTTTTTGTCCGGCTTGCGTAAGAACTGGCTGTTTCAACCTGTGTTGTGGAGCAGTGGCCTGAGCCCTGCGAGGGACACCTGCCTTCCGTGTCACAGTGCCAGCATTCCAGCTCCTAGATGCTTGACGCCCAGCATTTCTTCTATGTGCCTGGGAGGCAGCAGATGATGGTCCTTAAGTACTGTGGCCCCTGCCACCCATGTAGGAGACCCGGGGAGAGTTTCTGGCTTTTGGCTTTGGGTTAGTGTAGTTCTATCATGGGCATTTGGGGCGTGAGCCAGCAGAGAGAAGTTTTCTCTTTCACTCTCTCCCAGCCCCCATCTTCAATAAAATCTTTTCTGTCAGTTACACTTAAGAAAAAGAAAATAAAAAGAAAGAAAGGAAGAACGGAAGAACAGAAGAAAGGAAGAAAGGAAGGAAGGAAGGAAGGAAAGAAGGAAGGAAGGAAGGAAGAAAGAAGAAAGAAAGAAAAAGAGAAACAATAAATTTAGAGCTGCCAACGTAAATATGAAAAAGTAATTAATTAATTTGCTTTAGCAGTATTGTTCTTAGGTCTTGTGCAATGGCTGTGCAGATAAATTCTTCCCTTGCATGCGTTCAGACCCATATGGGCACCAGTTCATGTTCTGGCTACTCCACTTCCCACCTAGCTCCTTGCTGTGCCCTAAGAAAGCAGTACAGGATATCCCAACTCCTTGGCACCCTGCACTCACATGAGAGATCCGGAAGAAACCCCTAGCTTCAGATCAGCTCAGCTCTGGCCATTGTGGCCAGTTGAGGAGTGAACCAGTAGATAGAGGATCTTTCTCTGTTTCTTGTTATCTCTGTGAATGTTGCCTTTAAATATAACTTTTTGTTTTAACTTGGAATTAGGTTACCTGTACTTTAACATACTCTAAGAAGACCTGTATTGCCATTGAGGAAATCTACACAGGGAACAGATTTCATAACTTGTTAGGGGAACTCTCTTTCAAGTTAAATTTTGAGATTCAGAAAAAAATTTTGGCTTATTGTCAACCATTTTCAATGTAAAGAGGAGGAGCTGCCAGAATTTAAGCTTTGTTCTTGATTTCAAACACCAGGAATTCTCCTTATCTTGTGCACAGTGTGTGAGCTGGTTACATCCCTCCATACCTGGACAGGTGAGAATGGAGTAGTTGAGTGATCAAGGCTCATGGCCACACAAGTCCTCAGTACAGAGCTGAGTAACTCAAAATGAGGAGACTGGATCTACCAGAAATATGCAAAGATGTTTCAGGATTTCTAAGTGACTTACCTCCTTTACTGTCCTGGGACAAAACACAGAGGAAGTTAAGGAAAGAAATACATTCACTGGAGGATTCCCAAGGGCAAGCACTGGAGAGGAGGAGACCTGGAGTGTAGCCTGCCTCTGGGCCAGCACCCTTCCTTCTGGATGTGTGCTAACTCATGGGGCTGGCAGCTTGTCCAGAAACCAGGGAAATGCACAGAAAATTCAAGCTGTGGACATGAACGTGTGCTTGAACTGATGGTTGTGGAGAAAGGCAGTAGCTCAGAAAGTGGGCCTAAAAGCTGACTGAGAGCTAGGACACAGTGGGCAGAGATTCAGAGAGGAAGCCAGCAAGAGAGCAGCGTGAGCAGGTGCATGGCCTCAGGTTTCTTACCTGACTCAGGAGCCCCTTCTGCAAGTGAGAATGATCACCAGGTCTTGTGGATCTATGCAGATTAGGGCAGAAGAAGCAAGTCAGCTGTCTATGCAGAGGGCAGAGAAGCAGGGAAGTGTGGGCATCATGGGAGGTTCTGTGGGAGGGGAGCAGGGCAGTAAAGAAGATGGCGCCATGGGCCTGGTGCAGTAGCTTAGTGGCTAAAGTCCTCACCTTGCATGTGCTGAGATCCCGTCACATCTGCATGCCAGGTTGTATTCTGGCTGCTGCACTTTCCTTCCAGCTACCTGCCTGTGTCCTGGGAAGGCTGCAGAGGAGGGCCAAAGCCTCTGAGGAAACTAAAATCTTAACCATTTGCCCACTGATCATTGCTAACTGTTCTATTTCGACTTCTGCTTTGATTGCTGTGCTAAGAAATTGTGTGAACCCAGGCCTGACAACTTGACAGTTTGCTCAGACACCCTGATGGCAACATCCAGCCTAAATGACACTTGCCCCCTCTCCCTGATAGAAAGTCCCCACCTACCTTTGAATTAACCAATTGTGTCCTAAAGATAAGCTCCCATGCAAATAGAGAATACCAAATACTAACCCTCTGATTGGCTGATTTCTGTGTAAAAACTCTAAAATTAGGGTGTTATAGGTCTTTATCCTCCCTGGAGATGCGGGCATGTTTGAATAAACATTCCTGTCAATATCCTACTCCTAGTGATTCCTCCTGGAATCCCAGAACAGTGGTGGAAGGGGTAGCGGCATTGGCAGCAGCGGCAGCAAAAGTGACCATGTCCATGACTGCAGGGGCAGAAGCAGCAGGGAGGCAGAGGCAGTGGCAGTGACCACAGCAGCAGATGCTTGCCACTGCTCCATGCCATGACAGCCACTGGGCATCTCTGGCTGTACAGTTGCAATGCCAACCCTGTGATGATGAGACACCTGCAGAGCTGTGATTCTGAATGGCCCAACAACGCACCAGTGCCCACTGAGCTGTAACGCTGTCCCGGGATTCATTACGAGTGCCCGTGTGCCAACTCACAGAGCTGAAGCCCGAACCCTGCCTGCTTACTGTCTGCCTGCTTACTGCGCACCTGTGGGGTAACTGCCTTGCTAGCTGAGCTGCAGTCCATGGGGCCTAGGCCTTCCCACTGCTTTAGGGCTGGTTCCAGTACCACACCTCGGGACCCCGTGCTCATGTAGGAGGACTGGGAGCAGCTCTTGGCTCCTGTCTTCTGCTTAAGATCACCTCAGCTGAAATGGTTGTGGCCATCTGGGGAGTGAAGAAGAAGCTGGAAGATTCTTTCTATGTCTTTCCTTCTCTCCATAAACCTGCTTGTACAAGAAAAATAAATGAATCTTTATAGAAGAATTAAACAAGCAGTGATGAACTGTGTTTGAAAATAAAGACTAGGAGGGAAATTAAGGCATCTGTGTGCAGTGCAGATATTATCAACTCCTTCTCCACTGCATGGCACCATCCTTGACAGAAAACTCATGTGCAGCTCTCCCCTAGTCCACTCGTCACCGTACAATCAACACTTACATCATTGTTTTGGGAGACAAATCCATCTTAGTCTCTGTTTTAATTCTACTTTTATTGTGCACTATAAAGACTGATGCATGCATCTAGAAAAGTATGTCCTTTAATGGATGACGCCTTGTCATTGCACATGCTCACCCATGTGCAGCACTCACAGTCCAGCACAGAAGGACAAAGCCACCTTGGAACAGGAAATGTCCAGGTGATTAGCACCTGCACATGGGATTAAATTCATACTTTTATGTATTATTTTAATGTTTTTATACTTTTTAGATAGACAACTCTGGAGTCCCTAAGACCTTCAATTCTCTCCTCAGGAAAGGATAATTATGAATGAAGCTATGATACAAATTTGGCCAGAAAGATCAAGAATCCAGGGGTGTGTATGTATGTGTACCAAATTAAACACTAGGAACTGTGTGTATGTGCGTGTGTTTACGCATAGAGATGCATACAAAGGTAAATATTTTCAAAAACTAAAGAAAATAGATTTATAAGTTTGTTTCAATGCAACAAATTGAAATTCATGTGTTTTTTTTCTCAGTACGTATTTCCACAAATTTTTGAGATTCTCTCTGTGTATGTGTGTGTGTGTCTGTGTTCATTCACTAACACATCTAGGCTTTTGACATGGTAGTCCACCAAGAATGAACACATTGGAAAATGAGATTTATACTTAAGGATTAGATACTTCATATTTCATTGTTCAGAGTATGAACTTTAGAGACTCATGTCTCCATTTTAGGAGCACTAGTTATAAATATCCATGTATACATTTCCCTTTGCCTTCACAGAGATGATACTGATAAAATTTATTAGAATGACACCTTGCTATGAGTATGTTGTACTCAGGATTTTCATTTTGTTTCATTGAGAGACAGAGGCAAGGAAACAGAGACAGAGATCTTTCATCCTAGGTTACTCCCACATGCTAGCAACAGCCAGGGCTGGATCAGATCAGGGCCATGGGGCAGGAATTGCATCTGAGTCTCCCATGGTCAAGGCAGGTACCTTGTCCCTTGAGCCATCCCTTGCTGCCTCCCAGGGTGTGCATAAGCAGGAAGCTGGAATCAGAGGCAGAGCCAGGACTGAAACCCAGTCATTCCAACATGGGAAACTGTTGTCTCAACTGCCTTCCTAACTCTTGTGCCAAAGATAGCTGCAATGATCTTAAAGAAACACAATTTGCATTTCTTTTATTTCTGGTATCTATGATATGTAGAAATGTGTTTAGGCTTAGGTGGTGTCTAACATGATAATATGCAAGCAATCCTTACATAGAGAATTGGACTGGGTGCTGACTTAGAGTTAACACTGGGGTAAGTGTGGATGGACTTGACTGAGACAGTTGCCTCAGAATGGTGCAAATGGCAAACATCAAGTCAGGATGATAACTCTTTCCCTGAGATGTGTTTTTCTTCATTTTCAAGGAGTTGGAACCTGAAGACGCCAGCTGCTTCAAAAACAGAATAGTCACCATGAGGACAAATAGCAAGAAACATGAAGAGCAACTGAAAAAGGCAACAATGTGTTGGATGCAGCATGGTCCAGACAAGGTAGTGACAAGCATTTAGGAATTGTTTTTAATTTACCAAGAAATGGAACTGATTTATTCAGCTTGTGTGAGTGACTGTGGGATAGTGCAGCCTGTGTGGGTGAGGGTGGGTTGGGAAAGTATGGCTCTGCGTGTGTGTCCAATGAGTTAGTGGTGGCAACAGTGGATCGTTGCAAGCTGAAGGTCTTCCTCTGGGGTGACAGCAAATGACCAAGAAGAGTGGGTCAGATTCCTGAAGTGGTGTTGGCAGTGTTGGGTGATGAACTCCAGGTCCTGTGGTATGCATGGCAGAGACTTCTGAGAAAGCCTTGATGAGGGGCTGGTCTATGGTCTTGGCAAGGGTAGTGAAGGTAAAGCAGGATGTGGGGGAGGGAGCTGTCAGGCTGTGGGTGCCTGTGGCAGGGGGGGTCACATGTTCCTTGGATGTGGGGTCAGTAAATTCAAGTCTGTTGTTCTGGAAATGCGGTCTGCAACAGGGGACAGTGGGCTGTGGTGGAGAAGCACAGGTTTTGTCCTTGGTGCTGGTGGAGCGCTGCTCTGCATGGGATGAAGGAGTGGGTCAGTGGTGACTGTTGTGTAGTCCAGGTGTTCCTGGGAGAGGGAGGCAAGGGTGGTTGGGCTTATGTTCAGGGCCAGGGTCATTGGGGAAGTGCATTGTGTGCCAGGGTTGATGATGGAGAAACATGGGTAGGTTTCCAAGTAGGCTGAAGATGATTATTGTGAGCTCCACGATTTCTTTCGGTGCAGTCCAGAAGCTGATTCTGAGTTGGGTTGTTGGGAAAGTAGGTCCAAAACACCCTGGGGGTGGTAAGAAAGCACAGGTCTGCATGAGAAAGTGGTGTGGTGTGGTAACTGTAGGTCTCCCTCAGGGAAGGAAAGATGTGAGGGGACACTTTGTCAGCAGGAAAGTAGGGGTTCTTTATGTTGCAGAGAAGAAAGCTGTCTGAAGTGGGGTCAGCTGGGAACCCATTTCAGGAAGTGAGCTCTGCAATGGCTGAGGTGAGGATGGATTCTGCGTAGTATTGGGGGCTGTGTGGTGCTGGGATCTTGTAGTTCTGGGGGCTCTTGTGGGGGGTCTGTGTGGTGCAGGAAGCTGTGTGATCTTGGGTTCAGTGATGTTGGGGACTGTGAAGTGCTAGGGTCTATTTGTTGTTTGATAACCCTGCGTTGCTGGGAGGTCTTGTAGTGCTGGGGACACTGTGGTGCTGGGCACTGTGTGGTACAAGTGGCCTGTGCGGTGGCTGGAAGTTGTGTGATCCTAACGGCTGTATGGCTGGTGGCTCCCTGTCATTGTGGGTTGTGTGGTTTTATGAAAGTTGGAAGAACTCATTGCTGTGGAGTGTTCTGGAGTTGTGTGATGGAGGTGGTTGTGGTACTGCATGCTGTGTGTTACTTGGAGGCTGTGTGATCAGGCCACTGTGTAGTGCTGCGAATTGAGTGGTGCTGGACATTGCATGCTGCTGAGGGACTGGGTGGTGCTTGTGAATGTGTGGTGCTGGAAGTCTATACGGTCATTGATTCCTTTGTGGCTTTGAGGCACTACATATTGCTGGGGCTTGTGGAGCCGTGGGCTCTGCAACACCTGGGAATCATGTGATGCTGGGACGATGTGTGGTGCTGGCAGTGTGTTTTGGTGCTCTGTGATACTCGAGGCTCTATGTTCTTGGAACATTTTGGTAGAGGTGGTTGTGTGTTGCTGGCAGCTGTGTGTGGTTGTGGTGCCATGTGGTGCTGAGGATTGTGTGGTCCTGAGGTCATTCTATTGCTGGGCAATAGTGGTTCTGGGCCTGTGTGCTGTTGGGAGCGTGCACGGTGCTGGAGGCTGTGTCTCCCTGTGTGGTGCCGGGGACACTGGTGCTATAGATCAGAGTGGCCCTTGGGACTGTGTGTTGGGGAGTGTTGTGGTTCTGGAGGTTGCATGGTGCAGTGGGGCTTTGTAGTGGTGGGGGGGTGTGGCCTTAGCAGTAGTGGTCTTAGGTGTTTTGTGTTACTGGGTGATGGTGGTGTTTGGGCACTGTGTGGCTCATTGGTGGTTGTGTGCTGGTATGGGATATGTGGTACGGCAGTGGGAGCTGTGTTGTGCTGCAGGATGTGTGGTGCTGAGTCCTTTTCAACATCTTGGGGTGTGGTGCAGTGGGGCTTTTTGTTTTGGGGAGGGCATGTTTCTGGGAACTATGTGTTTAGTTCTTCATAGTGTAGATGGCTGTGTGTTGATGGGAACTGTGTTATGCTTACCGGCGCTGTGGTGCTGAGACTACATGGTGCTATGGGAGGTTTCCTGAGTGGTGCTTCGGTTGGTTGTGTGTGAGGTATTGGGGACTGTGTTGTGTTTAGGGTCTGTGTGGTGCTAGAGGCTGTCTCTTGTTCACATGCCTAGCAGTGCTGAGATGTTTGTGTACCCAGGGCCTGGTGGTTCTGGGGACTGTGTAATTCAGTACTGTGAGTGTTGGGAGCTGTGTGGTCCTGTGAGCAGTGTGCTCCTGGGGCATTTTGGTGCTGGGGAGTTGTGTGGTATTGTGGTCTGTGTGTTTCTTTTGAACTTTGCAGGCCCGAGGCTGTGTAGTGTTCAGTAGTTGTGTAGTGTGTGATGGTGTTGTGATGCCTGGGACTGTGTGGTTAGGGAAAATGTATAGTAGTTTTGTGAGGTGTGTGGTGCTGAGAGCTATGTGGTACTGTGTCCTTTGTTATCCTCGTGGCATGTGGTGCTAAGGAGCTGAGTGGTGCTGGGGGCTATATGTTGGGGGATATACTGGAGCCTTGTGGAACTTGCGGGTTGTGTGACATTGATGGTCTGTGTAGTCCTGGAGTAAACTGTTTGCTGCTGGGAGACTGTGTGGTGGTTGGGGCTGTGTAGTGACAGTGAGCTTTGTGGTGTGGGTCTCATGTGGTGCTGGGTGATGGTGTGGTGTTGGGGTTAGTGTGCTGTGGTGGTGTGATGGGGATGATAGGGAGCTGAGTCTTTCTTGGGTCTTTGTGCTGCTGCATATGGGACTCTGTACTCTTGGGGCTTTATAGTGCTTGGATACTGTGTTGCATTCATGGAGGGTCAGGTGTAGATGCTGCTGGAGGCTGCATGGTTCTGGGAGATGTACAGCACCTGGAGGTTGTGTGCTGCTGAGTGGCTATGTGGTCCTCAGGATGTATGGTTTTGGGTGTATAGTGTATGGCTTTTGCCTTGTGCCCGTGTGGCACTGGGGGATGTTATGCTTGGGCTGTGTTGTTTTGGATGCTGTGCAGTCCCTGCAGCTGTGGTGCTGGAGGGCTGTGTGGTCTGGGGATCTGTGTTCCTGGGGGCGATCATGTGTGACTGGAAGATGTATGTCACTGGGAGCTGTGTGGTGCTTGGGCACTGTATGTTGCTGGGAAGCCATGTGTGACTGGAGGCTGCATTGCACCTGTGGCCTGTGTTGCACTTGGGGCTGTTCTGCTAAGATCTGTGAGGTGCTGGGGCCATGTGATAACATTTTGTGGTGTGTTTCTGGGTAAGGGGTGCTGCTAGGAAGTTTTGGGTTTGCTGGGTGCTGTGACATCCTAGAAGCTATGTGGTACTGGAGACTGTGTTGTGCTGCTGGCATCATGGTCCTGGAGTCATGGTGGTGCTGAGCATGTGTGGACCTGGGGACTGTTCGTTGCACTGGGGCTTGTGGCACTAGGAGCTGTGTGGTCCAGCAGGCTCTGTGGTGCTGATGGTTGGGTGTTGTTTGGCGACTTTGTGATGCAGGGAGCTGCGTGTTCCTGGGTTCTGTGTGGTGTTGCATACTGTGTGGTCTGGGAATCACATGCTTCTGGGTGCTGTGTGGTGCTGAGTGCTTGTGGTCCTGGAGGTGTGTGGTGCAGATGTTCTGTGGTGCTATGCAGCTGTGTGGGGCTGAGGCATTTTGTGCTGGTGTACTCCCATGATGCTGGGATCTGTCAGGTGCTGGGGTTTGTGTGTTTTTGGGGGGTGACTGCTTGGTGCTGGGAGCTGTGTGGTACTGCTGACTGCACTGTCCATTGGGCAGTGTTCTGCCATGCAGCTGAGTGGTCCTGGGAGCTGTGTGCTGCTGGGGACAGCATAGTGCTGATGGCTGTGTGGCAGTTGTGGTCCGTGTATTGCTGGTTGTCTTTGTGGCAGTAATGGGGTGGGGGCTGTGTGCAGCTGAGTGCTGTGTGATGCTGGGTCTGTGTGATGTTGGGGGCTGTGATGTGTTGTTCAGCTCTGTTTTCCTGTGTGTTGCTGAGGAGTTTTGTGCTGGTGGAGTTTTGTGGTGCTGACAGTTGTCCTGTGGTGGTGTGTAGTTCTGGTTGAGTTGTGTGATGCTGGGGCTGTGTGATGTTGTGGGGATAGCTTGCTGGGGACTGTGTGGTATTTGAGGCTTTGTGAGATTGGGCGCTGTGTGGTTTGGAGGAACTGTGAGGTGCAGAGAGCTATGTGGCCCTGGGGGCCTGTGATACACTTGTATTGTGTGAACCTCACACCTCATTGGTTGTTGGTGCAAGGATGGCTTCATGCAACAGAGGCGTGTGTTTGCAGTGTGTCCTTGTACAACTTGGGCCTGTGATTCAGCATGTCCTTGCTGGAGCCATCCTTGTGTTTGCCAGGTCTGCCTGGAAGACAAGGTTTTGTGGGTTCAAGAAAGTTCCCCACGTGTCAGGGCTCTTGGACTCAGGCATGTCCCCATGTAAATGTGGCCTTGGATACAGGGATGGCCTCATGTTAGATGGTTCTGTGTGCAGGATGACCTTGAAGAACAGGGTCCTTTGGGTGCAGAGATGTTTTCATACATCAGGGTCCCTCAGCACAGCATGACCTGGTGAAAAGTAGCCTCTGAGTGCAGGAATGGCCTCAGTATTGGCCTTTGAATACAGACATGACCTCATGTGACATTGTCATTTGTATGCAGGGAGTTTTCCATGTGTCATTGGCCCTTGGATACAGGGAAGTTTTCACCAAACAGGGGTGTGGATAGATTCAAACAATGGGGACTTGCGTATGCTGGAAGCCCCATTTGACAGGCACAATTCAGTGCAGAGATGACGTCATGCCGCATTGCCTGTGTGTGCAGGAAGGCTTCAGCCAACACTGGCCTTGGCTACAGAGATGTCCTCATGCAACAGGAGCCTGTGTGCATAGGTATGGCCTGAGGCAATGTTGGCCTTTGTTTGCATTAATGACCTCATAGAGCAGGAGCCTGTGGGTGCAGGGCTGGCCTCATGTAAGAGGGCCTGTGTGTACAGAGAAGGCTCATGGGATAGGGATCTGTGTGTACAGGATGTTATTAAATGACTGTGGTCATTGGGTGCAAGGATGGACTCATGGGATAGGGACATGCCTGTGCAGATTGGGCTCATGTGACTTGGACCTATGACACAGGATGGCTTCGTTGGACTAGCCCCTGTGTTTTCTGGGAGTCCTTGGAAGACAAGGGCCTGTGGGTTTAGGGACAGTCTCATGTGACAAGTGCCTTGAGTACAGGCATGGCCCTGTACAACATGGCTGTTTGCATGGAAGTATAGCCTTATACAACCTTGGCCTTTGTATGCAGAGATGGCATTGTCCATGAGGAATTTGTGGGTGCCAGATATCCTCTAGCAGTTGTAGCCTTTGGATTCAGGGACGGATGGCCATGAATGACAGCGAGCTGTGGGTACAGGATGGCTTTGTGAAGCATTTTCCTCTGGTTGCAGAGATGTCCTTATGTAACAGGAGCCTATTGGTACACAGATGGCCTCGTGTGACAAGACTCTGCTTGTGCAGCAAAGTCCTCATAGGACAGCTGCCTATGTGGGCTGAGATAACCTCATTACTCAGGTCAATGGGTTCTGGTGGCCTTGTGTGAAGAAGCCAATGGGTGCCAGAATGGCCTCATTTGAGATTGGCTTTTGAGTGAAGCTTTAGGTGCAAGGCTGGTTTCATGCAACATTGGTCTTTGGGTGCTGGAATTGCCTTACCTCAGGGACCTGTGGTTCTATCTTAGCATTCCATGGCAGAAGTCTTGGGTACAGGAAGGCCTTGCTCAACAGGGGTCCTTGGATGCAGGCATAGCTTCATGTGACAAGGACCTCTGGATGCTGGATGGCCTCACTGGTCATTGGCCTTTTGCAGGGATGGCTTTATGTGGCAGAGACTTGTTTGCACAGGATGACATCATGTGACATTGGCATTTGAGTGAGGGGTGGCTTGTGTGACAGACCTGAATGTAGGTTGGCCACATGCAACAGGACCAGCCCCTGTGTTTGTAGGGACTGCTTGGAAGACAAGGATCTGTGGTTGCAGGAATGGTCTTAGGTGACAGAGGTTCTTGGGTGCAGGAATGGCCCAGTGCAACAGGGGATTTAATGTGCAGAAATGGATTAATGCAAAAGAGATCTGTGCATATAGGACAGCCCCATGCATCTTGGGTTTATGATGCAGAATGACCTCACAGGAACGGGCTGCTATGTTTGCAAGATGAAAGACTGTATTTCAGGGATGGTGTTGTGTGACAGGCACCTTGAAGGAAGGCATGGCCTCACATCAGGGTGTCCTTTTGGGTGTAGGCATGATTTGGGCTACAGGAGCCTTTGTGTGTCGAGAGGGACTCACAAGAGAAAGATCTGTGGGTGTAGGATGTCCTTGAGCAGCTGGGGCTTAGGGCACAAGACAACCTGGTGTGACAGTGTCTGTGGATACAGGAAAGACCTCACGCAACAGCAGCCTTTGGGTGCAGGGATGGCCTTGTGCTACTTTGGATGTGGATTTAGGGATGGCCTTGTTTGAAAGAGACCTGTGTGTGCAAGAACCTATGGCTGCAAGGACGGCCTTATGTAATGGGAGCCTGTGATTCAGGGCTGATCTTCATAACAGGGGTTTGTAGGTGCAGCAGGATGGCTTTGCTTGATGGTGTCCTTTGGGCACAAGGTAGGCCTTGTGTTTGAGTGGCTGTGGGCGCAGGGATGCCCTCCTGTGACAGGGACCTTTGGGTGCAAATGTGTTCTTACGCATCAAAGACCTGTGTGTAAAAGGACATCTTAGCATGTCCAGGGCCTGTGGGCTCAGGGATCATCTCTCATGATCTGTGGGTACATGGACAGCCTCACGCTCCTGGATGCTGTCAGTGCAGGGATGGCCTCATGTGTAAGGATCATGTGGGTGAGTGGCGGTCCTGCCAGTCAGGGTTGGTGCTGGGACAGCCTTGCTTCGCGTGGGTCTGTGGATGTACAGGTGACTTCACTCAACAGGTACCTGTCATTGTGTGGATGGCCTTGAGAGAGAGTGTTTATGTGGCTGTGGGGTGCCCTTGCACATCAGTGGCCTGTGGTTGTGGGAATGGCCGCCTACATCCTGAATGACATGGTAGAAAAGTCAGATTTGGAGCGAGTGACAGGGTCTCCTAGGGAGCAGAAGTTGAGCCAAGTACAGAGATGGGAAAGCACAAGTGTCAGGCCATGAGGAGATGCCTATTTTGGTTTGCTGTGAAGTCCTGCTCCTTAGTGCAGAACCAGCCTGTTGTGTTATGTTTCTTCTTGGACTCTACAGTTATGCTTGCCCTATGTGTCAGAGTCCATAGATGGCACAGTGGGTCTCTGTATCATCCATGTGCTCCCTAAGAGGTTTTCCTAAAATGCAGAGCAATTAGT